>NC_064250.1:65574943-65812443 GCF_003254725.2 Canis lupus dingo
ATAGGATCGGTGGAAAGCATGTTAGGAAAAGTTTGCCTTTTATATGAGGTATTAAAAGATGACATTTAAGAGTGTTGACTTGTGTTTCGTAGTTGAGTTCAAGAGAGAAATAAATACATAGATTCTCCTGTGTTTGGGAATATAGAGATGCCAGAGATTTGTACAGACAAGGGGGGGGGGTAACACTCTGCCTGTGTGCATAGACTTGGGACCGGCTGTGTGTGTGTGTGTGTGTGTGTGTGTGTGTGTGAGCCTTCTAGAAGACACAAAACAAACGCAAGGGGTCATTTAAATGCTTCTGGTTCAGCTTTGAGAATTCCAGTACAAAACAGTTGCATAGAGAATCAGCAACAAATAGCTTAAGATGTAAATAAGACACTCTAGGTTGATCATGATCCGCATTAACATTCAATGTTTCATCCGCCCTACCTCACTATGGCCCAGACACATATTTTCCACTTGCTGTTCTTCCTGAGGATTGAGAGAGCAAACCTTTCGCATATTTTCCCGAATTGGGGGTTCATTCGATGCATCTCCTTGCCACCGGCCTAGCTCTGCCTGCAGATGTGGGCTTATTATTTTTTATACACTGGCTTTCTCCTGTCAGGCAGCGTAGGGAAGAACCCAGCAAACATGGGATCTGTTGCTTGCAACCTTATTTTGGTTATTTAGCAGCACCTGCTGCTCCAGCTCCATTGAGAGCTTGCTAAGTTTCATTCAGAGTGCTTTCTCCTGGCTTTTCTCGACTCGGGGCTGGCCATTGCGCATCCTCTCCCCGGTGAACTCTGTTCATCTTTCAGACGGGGCCGTGCTTGCCATTCTGCTACGAGCTGGACGGGGTTCTCATCTGCTAGAGCGGGATTTCACAGTCACCAGGACATCGCCATGTGTCGCTGCAACACTCGGAGGGTACTCTGAACTGGGATCCGGCTCTGGCTGCTTTCCCTGCCAGGCCCCAAACTGGCTTGCGTACAATTTAGCCTGCATGTTCCACCGTGCTCTTCATTTACAGTAAGAGAAAAACCTCGGCTCGGGCGAGGAAGTCAAAGACCACGAGGCCATGGCAATAAGCATGAAGTTGATTTCACTTGGTTTCACAAAAGCCACTTCGGCCTTCCTGACTGATGTAACGACACCGGCAAATTGTCCTTGATTAAACTGTTATTATTCTCTTGCATTTATTTAGCTGTTTGCATACTCCTCGGGAAGATAAATGTGTTGGGGCA
The DNA here is from genome assembly GCF_003254725.2 of Canis lupus dingo. Lineage (NCBI taxonomy): Eukaryota > Metazoa > Chordata > Mammalia > Carnivora > Canidae > Canis > Canis lupus. Next base: position 65,576,170 of record NC_064250.1, read on the forward strand.
AAAGGAAAGATCCCATCCTTTCCCGATTGTACTACAGGTACATTTTTTTCCTCTCCTAACTCTGACCTTCTTGGGGCTCCTGTGATATCTCCCCAATATGTCCCATATTCCAGAACTTCCCAACAAAAAGAGTGGCCATTAGATACAAACAAGCAAAAAAAAAAAAAAAAAAAAAAAAAGCTTAGTTTTTTAGGGAAAAATTAGACAATATGCCATATACAGCTTTTGACTTTGGGAAAATTGTGGTTGGGTCTGGTAATTTCTACTTGCCAGGAGGGAATTTTAAATCAGATGCCCCAGCCTCCTACTCTAGGGATAGAAAGGCTTTCATTTGGGGGCCGAAGCTATAGTACTGGGTGCCGGGAACTGTGTGATTTGGAGGTTCATAGAAGGCACTGAGGAACCAGCTTATAAAAATGGAGGCTTTCTCTTTTTGTAGCAAATATACACCATTCTATTTCGGTATAGAGGAAATATGGACGGCCTCAACGATCGCTTTTCATGCACTATTTAGATTTTGAGCATCTCAGAAGTCCTTTTATGCCTTCTGCTCTCCTTGGGATGCTGGAGAGAATAAAGATTTCTCCTTCCCAAAACGCACGTTTCATGATAGGAACTGTCACCAAACTCAATAAACACCCGAAGCCCGCACACCTTCTCACTCATCCGCCCCCAAAAGAGACCCAAACCGCTTTGGGGTGGGGGTGGGGAGGGCTTGCTGCGTGTGTATGCGCTGGTGCGCCCGTGATATTAAGCAGCTAACAACGGCCTGAGAATTAAGTTACCACAATTAGGAATTAGAAGCAGGTGGCATAATAATGGTGCTTTTTTCATTTCATTTATTAGCAAAAAGAGAGAGAGAGGAGCTTCATTTATTTTCATCAGCGCCTCAGTAAAAGCATAGCAATTTGCAACACAAAAATCATTTCAAGTACCTCAGCCTCGTGCAAACCTCGCTTCCTTTTTTTTTTTTTTTTTGCTTTAAAAGGCTTTTAAAGTTCATCCCACCCACCCTCCCCCCATCCTGAAAGGGTGTTTGTCCGTGTGTCTTCCGTGCAGTGGTGAGTGCTGGTGGGGTCTGAGTTTCTCCTCCCAAGCAGTTTCGGGGTACAGTCTGGAGCCGAGGGGTGGGGTTTCGGGGTACGCTTTGGAGCCCCGCCCACCAACGCCCCCGCCTCCCCTTTGGTGCCACACGTGCTTGTCTCAGCCCTGCCAAGACTCCATGCAGAGGCAACTTCTCCCCCTGATAAAGAAAGTGCATGACTTCCCGACATCGGTTTGCAAGGGACCAGCGCCCCCGCCCCGCGCGGCCGGGCGCACCCCTCCGCCGGCCGCACCGGCTCCCTGCAGCCCTGCAGCCTGCAGCCTGCACCCCGGTGCGCGCGGGTCCCGCCCGCCGCTGCTCGTGCGGACGCGGCTCGGCGCGGCGACCCTTGCGCGCTCTCTAGCGTCGACATCTGGGATCGCCGCGGCCCGCCCGCCCCGTCGCGCGTCCCGGGAGGGGAGGCCGGGATGCAGGGATGCAGGGATGCGGGGATGCGGGGATGCGGGGATGCGGGGGATGCGGGGGATGCGGGGATGCGGGGATGCAGGGATGCGGGGGATGCAGGGATGCGGGGATGCAGAGATGCGGGGATGCGCGGGCGCCTGCAGGTAGCACGAGCTCCCCACCCGGCGGGGGCTCGGGGCCGGTGCTACGTGCAACTTTGGTGATTCCCTTCCACGGCCTCGGGGCTCTCGCTCGCCGTGCACCTGACATCCCCTTGGATGCACGAGTAGGCCCGGCCCGCCGCCCGCTTTCGGCCCGGCCCGCCGCCTGCGGTCGTCGGCTCCCCTTGGAGGTCGCAGCGTGCCTCGGGACCGGATCTCCCCGTGGGCCCCCGCTCTGCGCGACCCTCTCCTGACAGCCTGCACCCTGCGCTTCGGGGTCCCCGCGCCCTCCCCGAGCTCCCCCCACCTCCCGCCCCTGCTGCATCCCTGGGCGGGAGGAGGCGACGTGGGGAGAGGGCAGGTGCTCCTCCCTCCATGCGCCCCGACCCTCCCTCCGTCTCCACCGCCCGGATTCTCTTTTTCCCTCCGTGTCATTGAGTTTAGAGCAGCGAATCCTCATCCCCATTCTCTTTTCTTCCAATTTCCGCCTCGCAGCCTCTCCTGTCCTTTTTTCTCTTTTTTCCCCCTACAGTTTTCTTGCCGTTTCTGCCCTCTGGCCTCACTTTTTCTTTTCCTGCGTGACTGCCCCGCGCTCTCCCCTCCCCGCACCTTCTCAATCCCTGTGTCTTCACCTCCAACTTTCTATTTCTGATCATATTTCCTTTGTCCCGTTCCCCTATTGCCCCCCACCCCCTTCTCTGTCCTCTCTCTCTCTCTCTCTCTTTTTCCTGCTCCCCCCGGGGAATTTCACAAATAAATCACGGGCCTCCAGTTTAATCATCTCTAATGCAAGCCGACTTCCCCTTCCTCCGTCGCATGCGAATGAGCTGCGGTCCGAGCCTTGCAGACGAGCTGCGGTCGGCCTGCCTGGGTCAGGGGTGCCTCCGGGTCAGGGGTGCCTCCTGCAGCCTGTGCGTCTGCGACTTTGCTTTTTTGCTCTCGGGTTTTGTCTTTGCTTTACAAACACGGACCCATAGGAGTTCCTTTGGAATCCACTGCCCTCATTGGAGCAGTGGCATTAGGTGAGGGTGGAAATGTGGCACCACCCTGCACCCCCCCCCCCCAGGAAGGTTATCTCAGGAGCCAGCTGCCAGGGTGAGAATCAGGGGCAGGCTAGCAGAGTTTGCACTTTCCAGGAACATTCCTGCTCCTACGTGGAGATTTGGCAGCCTCTGAACCAGGCACACCTTTTCTAAACAAGGCATCCGGCTTCAGTCACCAGGAAACTTTTGGAGGGTTGTTGAGCCGTGAGAAAGGCATCAACCACTCCGCGACTGAAGGGAATCCCGATTCCAGCAATGAGTCAGGACCTTCATCCCCCAGGGGGGCACAGGAGTACAAAGAAGCTCAAGGCAGGTGAGAGGGGGGAGAAGAAGGAATGCACACTTAGCTTTGGGGAACATAAATCGATACAACCCTTTTGGAAAGAAATTTGGCAATCTGTATCAAGGACCTTTAAAATGCTCCTACCTTTTGATCCAGTAATTCCACTTCTGGGAATCTGGCCCAAAGAAATCATCTGAAATGTGGAAAGAGCTTTATGCCCAGAGATGTAAATTGAGCTGCCATTTATGAAAGAAAAATTGAAAATAGCCTGAGCACCCAACAGAAGTGGATGTTTAAGTGAACCGTGGTCGGTCCGCCGCCCGAAATTGATGCTGGTGTGGAAAGTCGTGTTTGTAGGAGTACGGTGACCTGGGAGACAGGGCGGTCAAATGTCGAGACAGAAGCACGAGTCAAAGCTGCATCGACAGCGTGATCACAATGCTGTTCAGCAAAGGAAAAGTCACACAGAGAAACCACGTTCACAGCCTGTATCTGTACGGTGCAGCTAGGTTGCTTTTTCCCCCCTTATTCTTCTTTTAATCTTTTTTTTTTAAAGATTATATATATTTATTCATGAGAGACAGAGAGAGAGAGAGAGAGAGAGAGAGAGAGAGAGAGGCAGAGACACAGACAGAGGGAGAAGCAGGCTCCATGCAGGGAGCCCGATGCAAGGCTCGATCCCAGGACTCCAGGATCACACCCTGGGCTGAAGGCGGCTCTAAACCGCTGAGCCACCCAGGGATCCCCCCCCCCCTTTATTCTTCTACTTCTCTTTTGCCTTCTGGTTTTCTGGAAGGAGCATGAATTTCCCTTTGGAATAGAATGGGAAAAGGGTTGATTGCCCTTTTCCTCCCCTTTTTCCGAAGTGGCTGTAAAAGTGACAAGGGCTAGCAGAAGAAAGTTCTAGATGACTGAGGGGAAGCGAGCCAGTTCTGGGTGAGCAGAGGCCATGACATAGAGAAAGCGGGGGGAGCTCAGTTTCTAGGATGATGCAGGGGTCAGGGACAGGGCATGGATGTTAGAGAAAAAAGGGGCCTGGGTTTGAATCCCACTCCACTCCCTGACCTGGGTGGTGCTGAGTCCCACTCAATGCTTGGTGCCACCTTAGCTGTTGAGTGTAGGATAGTTTTCTCCAACGGCTGACCCGCTGACCTGTGTGTGTCTGCACCTTATGTGCTCCATGGCCCTCACCATCCTCCCTTATGCTGATGGCTACCTAGGAGAGGAAGCTACTTCCCAGTTGGGGTTTTAACCAAAACCAGACCCTCGGTTGCCCAGCAACTGTGCATTCCTACAGTGTAGCCGAAGCTCTGGGCTCCGTGCACCAAAAATCAGCAATGTTTCTGGACAGGCATCTCCCAGAGCATGCTCTGTGGAACACTGTTCTGGAGATGGCCCCAAATGCTCGGTGCGTGCATTGAGCACCTGCTCTGTGCCAGGGCTACAAATCCCTCAAATATAGAGAGCAGACTCACCCTTGGCTTGGCTTTCTTTCCTTCCATCCGTTCTTCATTCCAGGCTGGTCCTTGGTAAGATTGAGAAGTCGGGGAAGTTTATCTTAGATGACCTTTCCCCTCCCATTTTGCAATTTCTCTTGCCTTGCCAAGAATTCACACTCTCCCTCCCTCCTACATGACAGCCCTGTCCGATAGAACATTCTGTGATGCTGGAAATGTGCTGTAGTCTGTGCTATCTGATACGGGAGCCGCTAGCCACATGTGACTACTGAGCACTTACAACGTGTCTAGTGCCACTGAGCAACCGAATTTTTAGTTTAATTCAATTTTAATTAATTTAAATTTAAATCAAATAGCTGCATATGGCCAGTGACTGCAGTATTGGACAGTGCCGCTCTATAAAAACCTGTCCTCAGTTCTGCCTCTGGTCTCCCTCAAACTCAAATCTATCTTTTATAACCAAATGGTATGAGCTCTTCCGGTCTCAGCTTGACACCACTTCAGCGGTGTGCAGGAGCTGGCTTGTCCCGGCCTACACCAGCCTGTCCCAGCTCTCGAGGGCTGTGGCTTCTTGTTAGTAGCTTGAGATCAGCTGTTGTGGGGGTCTTTATACCACGAACGGGAAAATGCTACAAGTCATGTCTGGTTTTTCCATGGAACCAGTCCAGTATTTTCCAACACACCCTTGAGTGACGGGATCATGACTTGCATGCTCCTAAGGGCAAGGGCCAACTTGAATTTTGTTCACTGGACACTTCACTGGTCTTTCACCAGGGCCTGGCTCTGTTGAGTATCTTCCCACCAGCTTCCCAGGGTCACATCGGGCCCATTGTCTGGGATCTGGGGCTTCCAAGGCTGACATCTCTCAGTGGACTGTCACATGTGTATTTTTTTTAAGACTTTATTTATTTATTCATGAGAGACACACAGAGAGAGGCAGAGACACAGGCAGAGGGAGAAGCAGGCTTCCTGTGGGGAGCACGATGCGGGACTCCATCCCAGCACCCAGGATCACTCCCTGAGCCAAAGGCAGATGCTCAACCACTAAGCCACCCAGGCATCCCCACATTTCATATTTTCATCTTTCTCCTCCATTAGATTCAGAACTTCCTTGAGGGCGGGTAGTTCCCATGGCCTGCTAGATGCTGAATCCCCAGGCCCCACTCCCTAGAGGGAGCTTGGTGAGTACTTGTCGGATTGATAAAAAGTCTTAGTGGAATGACCGTGGAGGCCCAGTTTGAGTCTTGCTCTGGCTCTTACCATCTGTGCGACGTTGACTATGTCCTCTCTCTGTGTCAGGGTCTTTGTGTGTTCCATGGGCACAATGACCTCTTTCCCGGCCACCCTACTGTGAGGGTCAGTAACATAGAAGGAATGCTTTGAAAGACCGTGCAAATAAATAACTTGCTTTTGAAAGTCCCGGGGCATTTTGAATTCTCTGTGCTCCTCTGCCTGCTTAGGTTTGGTGATCAAAGAGGACCAAAGGGGGTCTGTATTTTTCCACTGATTTAAATGAAATGGGGCCAGGCTGCAGCCCAAAGTGAGGGAAAAGATGTGCGCATTTGCAGCTAACCAGGCACTTTCCTAGAAGGAAAGGTTGCCACTGCTTTGGTCTCCCTACCCAGGGAAGGTAAGCCAGCGTGGCTTGGACCAAAGAGTATTCTTTCTGTCGACAGAGTTCCGTGAGGAGGGCGGTGTTGACGGCGAAGGCTGAACTCTTGGATGAGAAATGGTTTTCTTCTGACATTTAGGGAAGAACTTCTCTTTTCAAAGCCCACAAATATTTGTCAGTTATTTTTCTCTTTGAAAAATGTTTTGCTCAAATCTGCAATGCTAAAGACCGTCATGGGCATTTCAGCTTCTGTGGCCTGTGAAAGTTGACTGCTTACCAGGGCTGCTCCAAAGGGGTTAATTGCATGTAAGCATTGGAAAGTGATTATCTAATTAAACTTTGAAATGGAATGGTGAAAACCCTGGGTGACAGACTGTCTGTGGGAGGGTCCCCTGAGGTGCTCTCCATTTATTGCTAATCATCTTCCCTGCCCAGCCTGTGCCTGTTTCCAGTTAAGCCCAAGCTCAGACATCGCTCTCAGAGCTCTGGATTCACTCAGCTTTGTCAAACAGATCTCCCCACTCTGGGTTCCCTGCCCTGCCCACACTCTGCCGTCGGGCCTGGATATCCTGAACCTTCCATCGCTGGTCTTCAGCTCCCCGATTCCTATTTCATATCCAAAGCTTACGTCTCTGCTTAGAACCATGAAATCAAAGAAATCGGAAGTGTTCGGAGTTATTCTGGCTATTTCTGAACACTGCCTGGGAAATTTGGGTGCAAGCCCTTAGGACACCAGCCACCAAGCACACGTGTCGTGTCCCTCATCTTTAAATCTGCCGGATTTATTCAGTCCTGCAGACCGAGGGCCCCGGAAGGCGCTCGGCTGGATGCCTTGGTGACTCAGAAAAGCGAGCTCTGGAGCAGCTTGCAGGCGGGAGGGGAACTGGCTGCCTTAAGATAATCTTGTGACTTAGAGAACCAGCTCGTGGCTCCCCGGTCCTACCTTGGGATGCGGCTGTCTGCAGCACCGCCGTGCTACAGAGATAGGAATCTACAGAGATAGGAATCGAGGCTCTCGGGCTGCTTAGATGACTTCCCCAGGTCCCTCAAAGCCGGCTTGCCGGACATCGGGACCCACGTCTCTTTGGCCACTGCCCATGATAAGCAGCAGCCTGGGCGGGTACAGACCTTGAGAAGGAGGGGTTCATTTCCACTGGGGGCAAGGGGGAGAATGTCATAGAGGAGGTGGTGTCTGAGTACAGTTGTCACAGATGGGGCTCGATCCGCAAGAGGGGTCGCAGAAAAAGGCAACGGGCATCCGGTTTGGGATCAGCAAGCCGGCAGGAGTGACTTGAGACTTTGCACTTTGTTTTTATTTTTTTTATTTCTGAATGATCCCTTCATGCAGCAATGAACATTTATCGAGCACCTATCCCGTGCCGGACACTGGGGTTTAGGACTGGAACAGTCAAGGAGGCTGCACAGTGGCTGCGTTTGGAGCACAGGGGGATGCGCTCAGGTCTGAGGGTCAGGACGGTCACCACGGCTGACAACTGGGAGGAGAGGCTGGAGGTGGTGGGGTTAGAAGCTGGGAGACCTTGAAGAAACTTCTGTGACAGGTTAGGGAGAGATGGGGACCTGGCCTGGGGCCATGGGCGCCTGGATAAGGAGGAGGGGACAGATCTGAAAGCAGCTTAACTAAAATGCCTTTGTCTGCAATCAAGGCACTCGAGTGACTTCAATTCTCCTTTAGAACTGCCTCTGTGGAACAACACTTTAATATTTTGCCCTCAGCAAAGATTACACGACGGTATAAGAAGAGCCACCCAAGGAACATCATTGTATTTTTGTAAGATGACTATTGGGGACATCATTCATTACACTGCTCAATGCCACTTATGCAAATGTCCCCATGACAAATGCATCCTAGGGCACGGGGCCAAGAAAAATCGGTCCTCCTGACACACAGGCTGGGTCCCACCTCGAGACAAGAAGAACCCCACGGCCTGCCATCCTTCCCTCCGGACTCCAGGTGTCGGGAGCTGAGACGGCAGTCTGGGGCTTAATTTCTGTAGTGTCCCCTGCAATAGGGTCGCCCCTGCTCCATCCATTGTATTCTGTTCGAACTGTCAGCTGCCTTTTGGAAATGGAGGTGGAGAGAAAAGTGCAGTGATTAAAGCAGTCAGTAAGTGGTTTAATACACCTTCTGGCAGCATTAAATGGAGTTTGCATATGTTTCCCGAACACCATTTCCCAAACTCTGTTCCGTGGCATAAGAAGGTTCCAAAGGAAGGGCATAATTGCAGCTGCTGACATTTTTCATCTTCCATTTATTTTAAAGCAAAATGTTAGAAAAAGGCTAAGCTTATCAATAGAGCTGTTCTAATGATGAAACCAGAGAGGCTGGATGCTGAATGGCTCAAAGTGCGGGCTCTGGACCTGGATTCCTCAGGCACAACCTGAGCTGGGAATTTACTTGACCCCGTTCTTCTTCTTTCTTCTCCTTCTTCTCTCTCCTCCTCCTCCTCCTCCTCCTCCTCTCTTCTTCTTCTTCCTTCTTTTTAATGGTTTTATTTATTTATTTGATAGAGAGTGCATGAGCAGCGGGGAGCTGCAGAGGCAGAGGGAGAAGCAGACTCCCCACTGAGCAGAGAGCCTGACATGACGCTCGATCCTGGGACTCTAGGATCATGACCTGAGCCGAAGGCAGATGCTTAACTAACTGAGCCACCCAGGCGTCCCTACCGGACCTCATTTTGTCAATCAGTTCCTTTATCTGTAAAATGGCACCAGTGGTAGGATCTGCATCAGAGGATAGAACAGTGCCCGCCACGCAGTAAAACTTGGACTTGTGGTGGCTCTTCTTTCTCAGTGATCATCTACCTACCTTTGAGAAAGGGCCCTCCATCACCTGACCACACTGGGAAGTCCCGTGACAGACGGCCCGCGGGAAGCGTGATGTTCGGTAGCAGGTTGTACATTTGCCTCCCCGCTGCCAAGCTGCGTGTTTTCTATTTGACAATTGCTGGTCTTTGTTACGCATTTTATCTCATAATTTTAGCATTTATTGGTGCAATTATTCAATGTTTACTTTATATTAAGCATATGGATCACATTTTGATCATTTCTTACCACAATTAATTCAACTGTGAGACCATTTTTGTGCTGTCTACTTTAATTTAAATGATATTGCATGAGCTTCTATTGGCACCCTGACAAAACAGTACAATTTAAGTAATATTCATGGTCAAACAAGTTTGGGAAATACTGCCTGAGGTTACATCTTAGTTGTGCAGTTTAGTCTTTGAACAAGATTTCTATGTGGACTCAGGTACAGCACTAGACAACTTGGACCTTCAAAATATCTCTTTACAATGCTCTTTACAATGAAAATTCAATCTATATAAGCCATAGGTGTTTATACCATGGATTATATAGATAAAATTTTCACCACCTTTGAAACAATGTCTGTGTGTTTATCATTTGTTCATTCATTTATTTAATAATTATTTATTGAGTCCCTTGTATGTGCCAGGTGCCGTGGTATGCATTGGCAGCATTGCTTTCTGTCTCCTATGTTCTAGATCTGTGCTGTCCAATATGGTAGACGTAAGCCACATGTGGCCATTGAGCACTCGAAATGTGGCTAATTCAAAGTGAGATGTGCTGCTGTGTTAGATACACACCAACCCTCAAACCCTTAGTATGAAAAGGAATGCAAAATATTTAAAAAATAACACATGTTATGTGAACTGGCACAGCCATTCTGGAAAACTGTATGGAGGTTCCTCAAAGAGTTAAAAATAAATAAAATAAAATAAAATAAAATAAAATAAAATAAAATAAAATAAAAAAGTTAAAAATAGAACTGCCCTACGACCCAGCAATTGCACTGCTGGGGATTTACCCCAAAGATACAGATGCAGTGAAACAGCAGGACAACTGCACCCCGATGTTTCTAGCAGCAACGTCCACAATAGCCAAACTGTGGAAAGAGCCTCGGTGTCCATCGAAAGATGAATGGATAAAGAAGATGTGGTCTATGTATACAATGGAATATTCCTCAGCCATTAGAAACGACAAATACCCGCCATTTCCTTCAACATGGTTGGAACTGGAGGGTATTATGCTGGGTGAAATAAGTAACTCGGAGAAGGACAAACATTATATGGTCTCATTCATTTGGGAAATACAAAAAATAGTGAACGGGAATAAAGGGGAAAGGAGAGAAAATGAGTGGGAAATATCAGTGAGGGTGATAGAACCTGAGAGTCACCTAACTCTGGGAAACGAACAAGGGGTAGTGGAAGGGGAAGTGGGCAGGGGGTTGGGGTGACTGGGTGATAGGCACTGAGGGGGGCACTTGACGGGATGAGCACTGGGTGTTATACTATGTGTTGTCAAATTGAACTCCAATAAAAAAGTAAAAATAAATAAAAAAAGAAAAAATAACACATGTTTTACAGAACACTTATTATATTTATTATATATTAAATATATAGAAATGTACTTTAAATAATATTGGTTACATGTTGAAATAATGATATTTTTGGCATATCAAGTTAGGTAAAATTTAGTATTAGAATTCATTTCATCTGCTTCTTTTTTACTTTTTCTTTTTTTTCTTTTTTTTTTCTTTTTTACTTTTTCAATGCAGCTAGCTTCTTTTTTACTTTTTCGAAGCAGCTACTGGAAACTTTTTAGATAACAAATATGACCCACATTCTGGTTTTTTTTTTTTAAGATTTTATTTATTTATTCATGAGAGACACATAGAGGGAGGTAGAGACACAGGCAGAGGGAGAAGCAGGCTTCTTGCAGGGAGCCCAATGCAGGACTCAATCCCAGAACCCTGGGATCATGACCTGAGCCAAAGGCAGATGCTCAACCGCTGAGCCACCCAGGCGTTCCTCACATTCTGTTTCTACTGGGCAGCGCTGGTTTAGGAGATTTGCAGACATGTAATTGGTTAATTATAAAACAACAAGGAGAGTGCTATAATTTTTCACATGTCCCTAGAGGTGGAGCCTCACATGGAGAGACCTCCCCAAAGGCAGGAAGGGGAGGTTAGCAGAGGCTCCAGCTGTGTGGGGAGGCTCGAGGTGCTAACTGGGGTTTGGGTGAGGAGATTGGAGTTGGAACCGGGGCATCGAGAGTGAGCACAAACATACTGGGATCCAGTGGTGTTTGGAGGGTGTATGCATCAGCTTTTGCTGTGTAACAAACAGTCACAAAAACCACAGAGATATACAAGAATATGCATTTGTTTCTCACTCATGTTTCTGCAGACAGGCTGGGGTTCTGCTGATCTAGACTGGGCTTGGCTTCTCCTGACGACTGGGCTCAGATCTGCTCCAAGGGTGTTCTTTTCAGGGTCCCCGCTGAAGGGGTAGCAACGAGCTGAGAAAAGCAGTCGCATGATGGTATAGGTGCAAGAGACAAATCCCAATTGTCTGCAAGTGCTTTCAACCCTCAGTTCAGTCACATTGGCTAACATCCCATCAGCCACAGCAAGTCACAGAGCTGCGGCCAAATTCGGCAGCAGGGAAGTGCCATGAGGCCAGAGCAAGTCATAATGGTCAAGCCCTACATCTGTTGGACAGAGGAAAATACTCCTTCCTTGGTGGTTGGGGGTAAGGAGAGAGTGCATTCTGTGCAACAATAATCAAATCTATCAATGTGGGAGCATGATTAGAGGTGGGGTAGGGCAGGTCTGTTCCGAATGACTGGTATGAAAGGAACAGAGGACTCAAGGTCCATAGGAAGGGTGACTATGTAGTTTAGGAGTCCTTCTGAGAGTGAAGGGGGACCATTAGTGATTATTTCAGGATAGGGATAAGTTGGGACGGTCCCAGGACCACCCTCACTGCAAGCCAAATCCCCAGCACAGATGGACATGCTTTGTTTTCCTGACATAGTGTTTCTTTTCATTTTTTTTCTTTAAGAATAAATTTGAATGTTCTTTAGAGAAGCCTGTGTTCTCACAGGCTAGGCACTCTGTTTGGTCTTACACATAATCAAATCACCTGCCCAGCATGCCAAGTTGTGGCTCCCAGTGGGCCAGCAGCAGCTTGATTTCAGCGGCCACTCTTGGGTCCCAGGCTGTTGTACCAATTACTGCACATTCGGTAGCTAAACCAACAGAAACGTATCTTCTCACAGTTCTGGAGGCCAGAAGTTTGAAATCAAGGATGCCAGCAGGTTGGTTTCTCTAAAGGCTCTGAGTGAGAATCCGTCACATGCCTCTCTCCCAGCTTCTGGGGGCGGCCCGCAATCCCTGGTGTGTCTTGGCTCATGGCTGCATCAATCCCAGCTCTGCCTCCATCTTCATATGGCCTTCTCCCCGTGTCTTCCGGTACCCCGATGTCAAATTTTCCTCTCCGTTCTCTTATAAGGACACCAGTCCTAGATCCAGGATGATCTCATCTTAGGATCCTCAATGTAATTGCATCTGCAAAAATCCTATTCCCAGATACAGTCACATCACAAGTCCCAGAGATTAGGACTTCCTTGCACGTGTCTTTTCTAGGGAAGCACAGTTCAACCCAGTACAGGTGGATTGCCAGGTGGGCCACGGAGAGCAGAGTGTGTGGGGGCAGGTGCAAAGCAGGGTGATGGTGAACATGCTGTTGGCTCTCTTGGGAGTCGGGGGGTGGGGGTTGCTAGGGAGAGCTCTCCAGGGAGAAGCATTTGAGGTGGGTCTTGAGGGATGAATGGAGTTTGGGGGAGGAAGAGAGGCCATGGGAGCAGAGGGACAAGCGAACCACAGAAGTGTGGAGCAGTCTGGGGGTCGCCAGGGGTCCTCACTAGCATGCAGGGGCTGGAGCCACAGAGTATGGAAGGGCAGGTGACGGCTTTGGGTGTCAGGTCACAGTGTTTTGCCTTTATCAGGAGCACGCCCAGGAAATGAATGGCTAACAGAAGCAACGAAACTGTACGTTTTCATTGCTTTAGGTACAAGGTCCTAGGTGGAGACAGCAGAGACTGGCTAGTTGTTCCCCAGTCGAATCTGGTTTCCTCTGGGGCATGTAAGTGAACTGCACATCCCAGGCTCCCGTGCGGTTGGGTGACCATGCGAATCCTGGCCGAAGGAAGGTGGGGGAAGCCGTGTGTGCCACTTCTAGACCTGGCCGTGGCAATCCACCCCTCATCTGCCTGCCAGCTGCAGATGCGGTAGTGGGGGGTCTCAGCTCGAGAGGCCTGGGTGGCTCAGTGACTGCACTGAGCCGAGTTCCCCATGAACCCATGTTGGGCTGCATCAGGTGCACAAATAAACCTTACTGCAGGAAGCCACTGCGATCTGGGACTTTCTAACTTCTCACTGTTGCTAGGGGAGAGCCCTCTGCAGACAACGGAAGCACGTGAGGGAGTCAAAGTCCAGGGGACTGAAGCTTGGGGCCAGATGGAGGCCCGGCCTGGGAGAGGCTAATGTGGCTCAGAGGACATGGTCTTCAGACCCCCTACTCTTGCCCTATTGGGACCAGGTGAGTCGCTTGCTAAGACTAAGACTCTAGGGACTTTCTAGGGCAGACCCACTTCCCAAGGAGGTCCAAGGTAGAAAGAGCAGAGGGGCCAGAAGTCTTCGGACGGGGTCCAGAGTCCCCAGGAGCCAGAGGCAGTGGTTGCTGCAGGTGTGAGCAGATGCCAGGGATGGAGGCCAAGGTCAGGAACTCAGCATGAGTCAGGTGCACATGAGACAGTGAGAGGGTGTCGGGGTGGAGTATGGAAACCAAGCCCACAGCAGGACGTGCTTGCTGAGAGGCGAGGGTGGCCGTGAGGTAACAAGGTGTGCCATCAGGTCCTAATGCTACGGGCTGGAACCACGACGAGCCTGTCCTGAGGCGGCATTCGTCTTTCAATCATTCAGTCCTTCACTGATTCCTTCCACGTGTGAGCCGGGGTGGGCAGCTAACACCTGGACCCTGGCCTCCGAGATGCTGCCCCCGCAGAGGGAGGCCCGTGGTCGCCGTGTGGGTGCAAGGGCAGAGCGGCGCAGCGCTGTGACCGAGGGACGAGGGACGGGAGTGGAGGGGTCTCTCGGGGGGACGTGGCCAGAGCCCCGGGCAGGGTGGTTCTGATCACGGGGCGGCCCTGGGGCAGCCCCTCTCTCACCTCCGGAGCCACTCAGAGTGTGCTCTACGACTGCACAACTGTGCTTTTGCTAACTTGCCAGGGAAAGCGTCCTTTGTCCCTCTTAGGGACAAAGAGGAAGGAAGGAAGGGCAGTGTCCAGGTCTGGTCCCTTTGTGCTCGGGGCCAGCAAGGTGGATGTTAATCATTTTATTATTTTTTTTAAGATTTTATTTATTTATTCATGAGAGACAGAAAGAGAGAGAGAGAGAACCAAGCTCCATGCAGGGAGCCTGATGTGGGACTCGATCCCGGGACTCCAGAGCACGCCCTGGGCCGGAGGCAGGAGCTAAACCACTAAGCCACCCAGGGATCCCCCAAGGTGGATATTAAATGCAATGATCCCCATGTATTTCAGCAGCGTCTGCTCTGGTGCCCACTGGTAGCTGGAGGACACACACACACACACACACACACACACACACACACAGCCCACGGGGTCTGGCAGATGCAATTAGCCTCTGGGTCCCTCAGAATTAGATGCAGGTGGCTAATTGTCCATGCCAGGAGGCAACTGTGGACACAATTAGTCATGTCTCTTCTCCCACTCGGGGCTAATAGTGGGTGGGGAATCTGAGGTGGGGGAGGGGCTCGGCAGCTTTGGGTGGGAGTGCTCACCCTCTGGGTCTGGGGAGGGCGTCGGGGCAGGTGAGGGGGAGGGTGGCAGCTCTTCTGAGGATGTGCGGGCTCCTCGCCTCCCCTTCCCCGCCCCGCTGGGCACATTAGAGTCCCTGCGTCCCAGTCTACTAATGATGCCAACCCCCTGCTTTTGTGTGGCTTGTTAGGGCTTTCAAAGCCCTTTTGCATACGTTATTACATCCACCAGCCCCACGACTGGGAGGGGCTGTGGTTACTACATCCCACTTTACAGGTGAGGAAGTGGAGGTTCACCTGGCCATGGGCAGAGCCTCTGCTGGAACCCAGGCCTGGGGCACCCTGCCCGGGGGCTGCCTTTGTCTGTCTTCTCCTTTTTATCTATGAGCTGCTCAGGGGCAGCTCCCAGGGCCAGAGAGAGCTGCTGACAGCCAAGCAGGCTGGGGACATTCCAGATATAAAGTTTACCTCTGCAAATTTTCAACAATGCTTGTTTATTTTTTATTTTTTAAGATTTATTTATTCATGAGACACACACACACACAGAGAGAGAGAGAGAGAGAGAGAGAGAGGCAGAGACACAGGCAGAGGGAGAAGCAGGCTCCGTGCAGGGAGCCCGACGTGGGACTCGAGCCCAGGTCTCCAGGGTGACACTCTGGGCCGAAGGCAGGTGCTAAACCGCTGAGCCACCCGGGCGTCCCAACAATGCTTGTTTAAGCCCTGAAAGTCTCCTGTGTCCAAAACCTGTTCACAGACCCATGGGGGTCCGGAGATGGAGTGGGTGCAGCCCCAGCTTCTAAGAGGTTTATGGTCCAGTAGAGAGAATAAGATGCGAACGTTATATCCATCCCCCCAGCCGGAATGCTTCCCTAATGCGCCCCCTAAACTGTGGGGTGACTTTGGTCAGTTTCTCCTTGTCTCTCTGGGCCTCGGTTGAGCCTCAGTGAGGTCTCGGGCTCTGACCAGTTCTTCCAACTGACTTCTATCAGTGCAATGGACTCACGAAGGATGTAATTCCTATGACTGGGGAGGAGGAATTGGAATAGGGAGGGTGCACCAAAAAGCCTAATTCATTTGGTCTTGACAGGTAGGATTTCAACCCGGGAGAGGGCAGAGCAGACCTGTATTCTAACCCAGGCTCTGCTCAAACTTGTTTTTGATTGCAAGTAATGGAAATCTAACTCTGAGGGCATCAAAGAGAAAACATTGGCTGGTGTATCGTGGTAGCTCTAAAACTGCAGTCTGAGTGAATCAAGACTCGGTATGCATCCCTTGTGCAGGCTCCTACTCTCGAGTTTCTAGGTTGACCCAGAAGCTTTCTTGTAACCGGTGGGAGTGGGAGAAATGACGCTGCCTGGTTCCTGAGACAAACTTTGTAGCTTCCACCTTCTCTTGGAACCGCTCACCCCAAGGAAAACCAGACATGGTATGAGGTTTGACTCTGATGAGACCTCCAGGCTCTGAGGAAGTCCAAACCAGCCATGTGGAGAGGCTGCATGGAGAGAGATGCCCGGCCAGCCCCCAGGGAGTCCACCTATGCTAACCCAGCCAACAGACATGTTGGTGAAGATGCCATTTTACACTTTAAGTTTGCTTAACATCTGAATACAACACGGAAGACCTTGCGTCGGAACCACCTAGCTGAGCCCATCAATCCACAGAACCATGATAATAATAATGACTTACTGTCTTAAGCCACTAAGCTTTGGGATGGTTTGTTACAACAGCAATAGATGACAAGAATACATATGTAATGCAAAAGTCTAGGGAGGTCTCGTTTCAGGTGTGGCTAGATCCAGAGGCTCAAATAATATTGCCAGATCTTATTTTTCTTTTTCATGTCTTGTTCTCTTCCATGCTAGTTTCTTCCTAAACCACCTCTCTCTGCTGATATTGCCCCAAACTTCCAGACTTGTATCACCCCTGTTCCAGGAACACACCCATCCTGTCTCAGTAGGTACATGACATTCCTGGAAATGCATTCCATTAGCCTAGTACATGATCTTCTTTCACATTAAGGGTGCAGAAGGAGCATTCTCCACCTCTAGGAGCAGGATTAGGCATCAGCCCAAGCCAAACCATGGCTCGTGCATGGCAGGAATGACACTATCTAAAAGGATCTTTAAGGGGAATATTGTCATGCTGCGGGTGGGAAATGGCCCCTGGACAGGCACAAGACAGATGTTCATTCCTGCTACCTTGTATGAGATACAGAAATTCCCTAAATCTTTGTTTCCTTCTATTTTAGAAAAGTTCAGGAAATAATTCCTGTTCTGCCCAACCCATGGTGAGGCTCAAGGTTGATAGCCAGGTGGTGGGAAGCCTGGGAAAGCTGTCCATGGGATCTATCTAGAAGAAATGACCTAGGCAAAGTAGGGCTGCCTCAATTGCTGCATAAAGCAGGGTGAGATGTGGATCCCCCAATCCCAAATCCTGTTTCCAGATCACTAGGCAGAAAGTAGTGTTCCCAGACACCTTGGCTCTCAGGAGTCCTTTACCCTGCGTTTCCTGGGTTATGCATTTCTGTGCACTAGCAGAGTCTGGGTCATCTAAAGATTTCCTGAAATTGAGTCCCCAGCTTGAAGTAGGGGTGAGGAGAGTTCCACTTGCTGGAAGAAGGGGTTAAGGCTTTCCCCAAACCTGCAGAAAGATCAGAGACACTGCACAGGAGGCCCCAATCTAGAATGATCCATCTTACTTGAGAGCCTACATACTATTTTCTCTCTAGCCATAATATCAAGAGGCACTGAACATATCTAAATAAAAGGGACTTTTACATTAGTCAAGGTCACAGGGTACAAAACACAAGGCAACATAAAAAATAATTTTAAAAAAAGACTCAGTGCTAGAAGTAAGAAAATGGACATTCTTTCTACTACAAAGGCAATTCAGTCCTTAAAACCTGGTGTGCACTAAAATGGTATCATTCATTCACCCGTGTGTTGATGCATTCATGCATCCATGCATCCCCCTAGCCATCCCCCATTGCTCTTCTCTCATGTCAACTATGCACCTGATCGTACCCATACTAGCCTCAGTCGGAGAAAAGCTCCAATGCCTGGTAGAGGCTGAGAGAGAAATTCTTAGAGCAGAGAAATAGTTAAAATAAATCAAAATAAAATCGGAGTTGGCTGTGGTGCTTATTCTTAATGACACACAGGAAACTATAAACCAGCCATGCTACATAATTGACCACTGAGGATTTTTCGCTCTCAGTTTGAGATGTACCGAATCCAATATCATATCAGTGATTTGATTTGTTAATAATCAAATTGCAAATACCTTTTCATTTGGCTTCAAAAAGCAAACAGCCATTCGGAATAATTTTTATGGGTCTTGGAAAGCAATATAAACTTAAAATATTGTGTTTGCAAGTCCTATTGGCATGACCATATTATAATTTATATTGGCCTATTTTGATGTACAGTGGCATAATGAAACTTTAAAAAATATATTCTGCAAAGCTGCATCTAAGCCCAAGCCAGCAGCACAGATTAATGTAAGAACATCATGGGGATTCTTTGCATATTTTCTTAAGGAGATTTCTGGAGAATGATGGTTCTACTCACCAGAACTTTAACTGAAGCAGGGATTGCAAAGTCTTTCAGAGTTTTGCCCCTTGTCACCTTTCCAGACCCTCTGTCTGACACTCCTCCTCCTGCCCCCTGCATCCCCACCCCCTGCCCTACTGTTCGCAGTTTTCTGAACATATTGTGTATTCAGTTTCCTGTTCCCTCTGTCTGGAATGTCCTTCCTCTCTTCTCTCTTAGATATTCTTCAGCTCCTGGCTAAAATGTCATCCCTGCTGGGAACTTTCTCTCACACTCCCAGCAGTTATTACTTCCATTCTCCTACAGCAATTTAAAGGGGACTCTATTATAGCACTTGTCACAGTGTGTTATTGTTATATGTTTACACACAGGAGTGTCTCGACCAAGATATGTTCAATTTGAAAGCCCCAGTGCCTACCACTGTGGTGCATAATACATGCTCAATAAGTGTCTGTGGAATGGCGCTGTGGATGGATAGATGGGGGGATGGATGGACCGACAGATGGTTGGGTGGGTGGGTAATAGATGGGGGGATGGATGAACGAGTGGCTAGTAGATGGATGAATGGATGGATGGGTGGGTGGGTAGGTGGATAAACGGGTGGATGAGCGAATGGGTGGATGGGCTGGTGGATGGATTGAAAGAACAAGTCCTTCTAGAGGATAATATTTTCTTTGGCACCAAAAGCATTCCAGCACAGGTTGTAGAGAGCCTTCAGGGCCTAGATGGGTTGTCAGACAAACCAATCTGTTAGATTTCTTCCAATCAGAGAGCCTCTGATTCCATTTTATTCCTGTAGGGTTTTGCCTCAGCGCAGCAATGCTGTAGAGACTTATTTTACTTTCAGAACCTTAGAAATCCTCTTTCTCTTGAAATAGATAGATGTGTGAGATTTCTGATTATAGCTGAATAAGAAGGAAGGGAAGGAAGAATATTTATTGAATGCCTACTATATGTCAGGGAGGGTTGGGCATTTTCCAATCATTTTATTATTTAGTCTTCATGATAATCCCACGAGGACCTATTATCCTCATTTCCTAAACAAGGAACTGAGTCTCAAAATCTCTTGTATTTTAGCCACTTATTATTGAAATCTCTTGCCATATCTAGTACTTTTTAGTAAGAAGGCAGATAATGTTGCCCACACGTAATGGAAATTTTAATTTTCCTTTCTAATAGTTATTATTTTTTTCTCACCTAGTTGCTGAGACATGGCTAGGACATCCAGCAAAATGTTGAATAATAAAGAGAGCAGATAAATACTCTTTTCTTGTTCCTGATTTTAATGGGAATGCTTCTACGATTCATGATTGGAAATCATGTTTGTGGTGATTTATGGTAACTACCGTATTCAAGTACTGGTTAGGGCATTGGCTAACTGGCACAACAAAGTGATTCTAGACTACTGTGGCTTAAGTAAGGTAGAAATTAATTTCTCTCCTGCGTAAGAGTTCACAGCAATAGTCCAAGGTAAGCAGCCCAGGGCTGGTTCCACCAGTCCCCCTAAAGGAGCTTCCACACTAGCTCCAGGAATTTCTATTTTCCAGCCAGCTGGAAGGGGGAAAGAGAACTCAGAAGAGAACAGTTCCCTCTTTAGAGCAATAACCTAGCATTTGCAGGTATCATTTCTTTTTTTTTTTTTAATTTTTTTTTTGCAGGTATCATTTCTACTTGAGTCCCATTGGCTTGAACTTAATCACCTGTTCACCCTCAACTGCAAGGAATGCTGGGAAATGTAGTCTCTGGCTCAGTGGCCGTGTTACCAGCTAAAACTGGGGGTTGGGTACAAGGGGGGAAACAGAATGGATGATGGTGACTAGAACAATCTCTGCCACAATACTCTTTATCTACTTACATAAATCTCCATCCATTTCTAGTGAACAAGCAGTTTGTTTTATTTTTAAGACTAGGATTAGATGCTTGGTTTCATCTGATTAGTTTTCAGTAACTTTTGAGGTGGCCATATGATTTTCTCCTTTAATGCGTGAGGTGGACTTCCTCATATTGAACCATATTTCCATTTCTGGCATTCAACTGTACTGGATCGAATTGCATTATTCTCTTAACAGGCCACCGATCATGTTTTATTTAGGATTTGCTTCTATATTTATAAATGATACTGACCTATAGTGTTTATGTGTGCACTATTCTTGGCCTTAGGATTGAGGCCACACCAACCTGAAAGGTCAAACTAGGAAACTTTCCATCCTTCCCCACTCTCAGTAACTGAGTATTGCAGAGGATGTATCCTGAAACACTCTATTTCTTAAAGGTTTGGGATAATTTGTTCTTAACCCATCCAGCATGGTGGTTTGTTTGTTGGTTGGTTGGTTTGTTTCTTTGTTTGCTTGCTTGATTGATTTTAAGAGATAAATCCGGGGGATTCCCCAGGTGGCTCAGCCATTGAGGGCCCGCCTTCCACCCAGGGCATGATCCTGGAGTCCCCGAATCCAGTCCCACATCTGGCTCCCTGCATGGAGCCTGTTTCTCCCTTTGCCTGTGTCTCTGCCTCTCTCTGTCTCTATGTCTATCATGAATAAATAAATAGAATCTTTAAAAACAAACATACTTGCTGAAAATATGTCTATTTCATCCGCCTCTCAAAGTGCAAGTGTTTGTTTTTACTATTTTCTAGTTTTCTATTTAATTAATTTCTGCCTTTGTGTTTGTTAATTTCTTCCTTCTACCATTTTTAGTTTTATTTAGGCTTATTTTCTTGTTGTTTCTCCCACCTCTTCAGTTTCCTGAGTTAAATGTTTAGCTCATTTATTTTCAATCTTTCTGATGGAAAGATTTTCAGATGGAAGATTCAAGGCTATAGGTTTTCCTCTGAGTATTAATTTGGCTGCAATCCATGGGTTTTTATATGTGGTGCTTTCATTATTGCTCATTTCTGAACAGTTTTTAATTTTGGTTTGCTTTTCTCTTTTACTTGGGAGTTATCAAGAATGGCATTTTAACATTTTGAAGCAAATCGATTAGATTTAGTTATCTTCACGGTTGCTGTTAATTTCTAACAGTATTGAATTGTCAGAAATGTGTTTGTTTTCACCGTTTTTCCAAAAAGATTTTCTAGGGCACCTGGGTGGCTCAGCAGTTGAGCATCTGCCTTTGGCTCAGGTTGTGATCCTGGGTCCTGGGATTGAGTCCCGTTATCAGGCTCCAGGCCTGCTTCTCCCTCTGCCTGTGTCTCTGCCTCTCTCTGTGTGTCTCTTACGAATAAATAAATAAAATATTAAAAAAAATAAAATAGAAAAGACTTCTTTTATAGCCTACTATATGAGTGTTCCTTGAAAAGAATATGGACCCTCTGCCTGCTAGTTCAAAATTCTATGTTTCTATTATATCAAGCTTGTTAATTGTGTTATTTAAATCTTCTACATTTCTTTCTTTCATTTGATCCTATCAATTTTGAGAAAAGCATGTTAAAGACTTACAGTATGATTTTATAGGAGTAAATTTCCTGCTCTGCATCCATCTTTTAAATGAAGATTTTAAAATAATGCTGTCAGGTGCAAAAATGTCATAACTATTACATTTCCTTATAAATTGTACTTTTTATTAATATGAAAAATTACTTTTTGCTTGTATTCAATGCAGTCTTATATTAACATTACCACAATGGCCTTCATTTTTTATTTACTGCTTGTCTTATGTCTTTATTTTCAGTCTTTGTGTGTCATTTTTTAGTTGTGCCTCCTATATGTGATAGGTATTTGCATCAAAACAACTCACTCTGAGCTTCTGATTTTTAATGTAAGAATTTAATGCATTTACATTTCTTTTTCCACAGACATGATTTTGTTTTTGAGTTACCCTGCTCCCCCTCCCTTTCCAGACTTTTATTGAAAAGATTGAATTTTCTTTGTTCCATTGCTTTTCCTTTTTCTTAGCATTTGGAACCTATATGTCTCATTCGTATCTATTAACTTTGACCCTTTAATTAATCAGCATGTATATTTAAGCATATAGTCCTGGCATAAACCAGAAAGAACATTCTCCTTCCGCATGAGAAAAAACTGCTGTTGATTTGATATGTATCCCTGCAGAGCCTTTTCTGAGCATTTATACACATGTGGATATTCTCCTAGAAGGTAGACAGAAGTCTAAGAATGACCACTAATGATCCTTGCCCTGTATCCTCCCTCTGGAGTGTGGATGAAACCCACCAATATGGTGAGCTATCCTTCCCATGATTATGTCACCTTACATGACAGAAGGAGGGTATCAGGGTGGGTCTAACCTAATCACGCAAGCTCTTTTAAAACACCTCCCCCTTTCTTCTTTCTTTTTCCTAGGTCATATTACATAAGACACTATATACATATACCATTACATGAGACACCTAGACCCCAGGTTACTATTAAAATGGTCACAGCTTGAGGAGGGAGGCCACAGAAGGCACACTCAGGTGCCTGTAGGTACAAGATGACATCCTCCAGCTTCAAAGCAGGTGAGCCTTGACTAACCAGGAATGGAGGGGAAGCAGGGAATGAAGGTTCTGGTCAATTCAGTGACCTGCCTTATGGTATAACCGTCTGGTAGGGCTGCCCTAACAAAGTACTGCACACCTGCGAGTTAAACCACAGAAATGCCAGCCTCCTCGTTCTGGAAGCCAGAAGTCTGAGATCAAGGTATCAGCAAGTGCCCTGGGCTTGCTGACAGTGTGCTTCCTGGGGTGGGCATTCAGTGCTCTGCAAAACTATTGGAGATGTGGTCACCTGGGAGTCACACTGCTGACCCATCTGAACCTCTGTACTAGATCCCCAGGGATTGGCTTTTGAGCTATTTTATGGCCCGTTCTGTTGATGAAACACACCCAATGTTAAGTCCTTAATAAGGATGCTTCTAGAAAAAAGCTCTGTGCAAGGACTCATTGTCCTCAGATCTGAGCTCCTCCTTTCCCTGTCAACTTCAGCCTTTCAAGTAGCTGGATAAAAGGGCTTCTCCTGGAAGAACAGAACTCTGTGTGGAAAAAACAAGTCACTCTTTGAACAATTTGTCTGAGGATTTGTCTGGGGCATCTAATTTTCACTGTTAGGGTTAACAGCGAAGTTCCATCTTGACATGAACACGCAGAGGTGTGGGTGAGGGACTGGGGGTGGTCACAGCCAACCCACCTGGAAAAGTCAGAAATCCAAATTTTACAATCTCACAGGCACGTGTTCCACTTTGGAGAGCTTTATACATGAATAACCTGATATACAGCAAGGAACTCATAAGGAAAACGAGGTAAATTAACATAAAAGAGCAATTCATAATAGGCCTCCGTTTCACAATAATGTCTACGCACAAAGGCCCCAGGTTAGAGCATTCATTTTGCATTTGTTACTCAATAAGAATAACATAGATGAGGCTTGAATAATTGAAAATTCCCAATTACAGTTCCGACGAGTGGGGTTTTCCAGCCTGTTGTGAGTGACGTGCGAGACAGTTTCGCTAAACCCAGTCGTAAAGGGAGAGGGAGATGCTACTCGTCCTACCTTTCTTCCTCCGAACAAAAGCCGTGATGGCTTTGTCAGGTCCCATTTGGAAACACAATATCAATCTTGCCTGATCCATGTTATTGATGGGTTGTGGGTATTCTACTGTAATTATGTCAAAAATGAAATATTTCAAAATGTGATTGGCAGGCTGATTACAATAATGCATGTGATTAAAGCCAGGGCTTGCTTGTGTAACTAAAGCGAGAATGTCAGTGGCAATTAACTATATTTTCTTTAAAGTTTGCCAAGATTTCTCTTGTTTTTCATTGTGTTGTCGGGGAAATAACCCACGGAGGCACCTGGCGGTAGATGTGCTCAGTGTTCTTCCTCACTAGAGCCAATGGGATTGGAGGCAGGGACAAAAGGACTCCTTAGCTCCTGTCTCTGTCAGGAAACCTGGACAGCCTCAGGAAGGTACTAGAACCAGGGACAAAGACCATTCAAATTCTCTCTCCATCTCTCTCTCTCTGGATCTTCCTTTCTGTCTCAGGCTCTCTCTTTCCTTATCTGTTTTCCTCATCTCTGCAACTCAAAATCCTTGGAAAAGGTACTTCCTGGGTGGGTCAGAGGCCCCATTGGCTGCCATTTTGTATGTTGCAGCCTCTTCCTCCCACTTCTGACCCATCGCGTTGACCACAGATGCGTGGACTGGATGAGTAGGGCCATTGCCAGATGGAAGGAGCAGGTGGTCACAGTGGTCTACGTGAGCTGTGCAAACACTCCTAGGCCCCTTGGAGCTTGATGGCCCCAGGAACGGGCTGAGTTGGAGTTCAGTGCTGCTCTCATTTCAGTTCAATAAACACCTGCACAGAACCTACCAGATGCCAGGCTCTGATCTGGCCCCGATTGGGTTTAGAATCCGTGCACCACAAATCTTCCCCACCCCCTGGAGTTCACAGGGAATTGTGAAGTCATTTGGAGGCCTCACTGACCTTCTCCATGACTGCAGCTGCTCCTCTGCTGACAAGAACCCCTGTAGAGAAAGAGGATTCTTGTCTTAGACACACCTTGCTGTTTGAGGTTTTATCTTGAGTTAGAAGAGCTTGAGTGAAGTGTAAGAATCCTCCGGGTGAAACCTAACAGTGGACCTTATTGAGGGAGAACCTGCTCACAGCCCCAGGGGTTCCCCAAGTCTTCCATGTCACTTCCTCCCAGAGCCTTCTCTGATTCCCTGGGCTGGAGTAGGTGCCTCGTGCTGCTGTTTTGAACTTAGCACATGGCTTTGGGATGAGTTTTTCTTTTTGGAAGACTCTTGAGTGTAGGGAAGGGTCATGTCTTTTTTTTTTTTTTTTTACAATTTTATTTATTTATTGAGAGAGCGAGCGAGCGAGCGAGCGAGAGAACATGAGCAGATGGGGTGGGGAAGGGCAGAGGGAGAAGCAGGAAGTCCAACGTGGGGCTCGAGCCCAGGACCCTGGGATCATGACCTGACCCGAAGGCAGATGTTTAACCCACTGAGCCGCCCAGGCGCCCCTGGGAAGGGTGGTGTCTTAGTCATTTCTATGTATGATGCCTGAGACACAGAAGAAGCTCGAGAAACACAAGTTTGATAAACAAATGACCCCTTGTATGAGTTTCCTCTGGCTGCCATAACCAAGTACCACATGCTGGGTGGTGTACAACAACGGAAACTTATTCTCACACTTCTAGAGGCTGGGAATCTGAGGTCACGGTGTTGGCAGGGTCATGTTCCTTGGAAGGCTCAAGGGAAGGATGTGTTCCAGGCCTCTCTGCCAGGTTCTAGGAGTTCCTTGGCTTGGACAGCTTTGTGTGGCATTCTCTGTGTGTGTCTGTATGTCCATATTTCTGCTTTCTTTTTTATTATTGTTATTTTTTAATTTTTAATTTTATTTATTTTTTTTCAAGCAAATAGGCTCCACACCCAGGGTGGAGCCCAGTGTGGGGCTTGAACTCATGATCCTGAGATCAAGACTTGAGCTTAGATCAGGAGTCAGATGGCTTAACCACCTGAGCCACCCAGGTACCCTCATATTTCTGTTTTCTTTCTTATTTATTTATTTATTGAAAGATTTTATTTATTAGTGAGAGACAGGCAGAGACACAGGCAGAGGGAGAAGCAGGCTCCATGCAGGGAGCCTGATGTGGGACTTGATCCCGGATCTCCAGGATCACACCCTGGGCTGAAGGCGGCACTAAACCGCTGAGACACCCGAGCTGCCCATATTTCTGTTTTCTATAAGGACACCAGTCACATTGGATTAGGACCCATGACCTGATCTTAACATAATAAAATAGTTCTACAATGACCCTATTTCAAAAAATGGCCACCTTTCTCGGTCCTGGGAGTTAGGACTTTGTTTATTTTTTTAAGATTTTACTTATTTATTTGAGAGAGAGAGAAAGAGAGAGAGAACAGGCAGGGGAAGCAGCAGAGGGAGAGAGAGAAGCAGGCTCTCCTCTGAGCAGGGAACCCAACACAGAACTCCATACCAGGACCCTGGGATCATGATCTGATCCAAAGACAGACACTTAACCAACTGAGCCACCCAGGTGCCCCTAGGAGACTTTAACATAAATTTTGGGAAGACATATTCCACCTATAACAACCCTTGAAGAGGCTGCTCTCAAGGCCCCTTCTCCCAGATGTAACAGACAGTTTGCAAGTTTGCCTCCTCATTGTGTCCCCATGATACTCCCCGAGACAGATAAAGAGCTATCACGTTACAGAAAACCTGAGGTTCAGAACCAGAACCTAAGCGCAGGTCTGTTGATCATGGAGCGGGGCCAGGGCCTCTCCGGGTGTGGCCTGGTGAGGAGGACCCCCTGGAGGGTCCTCCAGGACTAGACTATGTTTCTCCCTCCTGCCGAGTGCCCCCTCACCCATCCTCCTCCTCCTGCACCAAGGCCTCTCTCACATTTCCAGTGTAGAAAGCCAGGGTGAAGCTGAGCTTTGCCTTTGGCTATTCTAGGCTGACTTTGAGCCTTGGGAGGAGATGAATGGCTTGAAATTCCCCCAAAGGCCTACCTTGAAGGGAGGTTTTTGCTGGCTTTGCAATGAGGTCTTGGATTTGACCCAGGAACATAAGAAATTGCTACAGAGATGATCTTGCCATGAGAATGAAATGCCGGCTGACATGGTGTTCTTGCTCAGCTCCTGGAATTGCATTAGATTCTTATCAACAAAACCCACCTACTAATAACACTCTCCCTATTTACATCATGTTCTTTGTCAAATGGGCCACTGTCCCTACACCTTCAGAATTGTGGCCATTGAAGTAGAGGTCAGAGTGGGAATGAAAATGACATAGGAGGTGTGTCTGAGAAGTGTGAGAATGTATATGTGTGTGTGTGCGCACACAAGCATGCACTACTTCCTATTTGTTCACAGGATTTTTTTTTTCAAGATCTGATGCTTTGAGTGTGTCCTGTTTAGCTCTTGCTGTGTAACAAACCACCCCAGAATTTAGTGGCATAAGACAATAGCCGTTTAATTACATGCACAATTTTGTGGATTAGGAATTGGGGCAGAGAGGCATGCAGGACAGCTGGTCTCCACTCCACAGTGGCTTGGCCTCGGCCCAGATGACTCGAGCAACTGGAGATAGCTGAGCAGCTCGACTGGGGCTGCAGTGCTTGGCCTTGGTCCTGGCTGCTGGCTGGGCTCCTTTGATTTTCATGCTGTGTTTACTTGGGCTGGATTATCCAAGATGGCATCTGTCTTCACACGTCTGATGACTGGGCTGGGCGACAAGAGCAGCTGGGGTGGCCGGGCATCGTGCTCTCAATACACAGCTCCCCACGTGGCTAGCTTGGGCTTCCTTACAGCATGGTGGTCCTAGGGGAGTTGGATCTCCCTCCAGAGTGAGTATTCTAAGAAGGCTGAGTAGAAATGCCAAGGGTTCTTACGACCTAGACTTAGAATTCACACACTGTCCCTTCTTTCACGTTCTATTAGCCAGGAAGTCACTGAGGACTGTCCTGATTCAGGAGGAGGAGAAACACACTCCATCTCTGTCAGAGGATTGACAGAGAATTTGCCGCCATCTTCAATCCTCCAAGCATGCCCTGCCTATAAGCCATTGACTGATGTTTCAGGTGTTTCTCCAAGTCCTTCTCCATGCAGTCTCAGAACGATCGCTCTTTGCCACAGATCTAACCACGTCAGCCCCCTAGCCCCTCGCCACACGCACACACACGTGTGCACACATTCACAAACACACAGCTTTTCAGATCCTCTGAAAGATTGCCATGCTCCCTGGCACACACACTCAGTAAATCCTTCACAGCCTTCCCCCTCCTTACTTTTCTCCTCCTCTCCCCTCACCCTCTATTCTCCATCCTAATTTTATTTCTTGTAATTCCAGAAATCTCTTTATCTTCCTTCTGGGCCTTTGCACGTGCTGTGTCTGTGGCATCCCTGCCTCCTCTGATTGTTTCCTTGGGCAGCAACTCATCTTTCAAACAAGGGTTTCCTGACATCTGCCCCACCCTATCCCACCCCACAAGGTGCACATTTATCTTATGGGCCTTGTCACTTTGCATATAATTATCTGCTCAGGTGTCTGTCTTCCCTGTTAGACAATGAGTTCCTTCCAGTCAGGAGCTGTATTTTGGAAGGTATTCTCTTTGCCTTGGAGAGACCATTGGAAGCAGAGCTTGCTCTGTGAATACAGAATACGTGCATGATAGAGTGCTTTGGGAAAGGACGGATGGTGTAGCCCAAGGAATGGCTTCATATTGGAATATGTGAATGAAAGCATATGAAGTATTAGCAGGAATATCACAGCTAAGAAATAGCTGGAAATTCCATTTCAGCTTCTGGAATCTTGGAGCCTTGCTCCCCAAGTGGGCTCTCCCTTCCATGAGCGCTATGGATTAGTGACAGATGTTCTGCAGTAGGATTTGGGAAGCCCCAAATTAAACAAAATTATTTATTTCCCTTTTGACTGTAAAAGCTAAATATGCTGATGTGCATTGGAAATCTCACGGAAAGTATAGAATGCCATGCTTCCCAAACCTGTTTCACCATGGAACTCTCATAGGGCCACTGGTCCGTGCTACATTCTCTGGGAAATGTTCAATTGCTCCAATTTCTCACTGCTCCTCTGCCCACTGCTCCTTTCAGGGGATACCCCTGCCTTTAGCCCCTGATGACCAGCGAATGAACCAAATGTCCCTGGTGCTCAGCCATTGGGAAAGGGAGGATCAGTGACCAAAAGGTGATGAGCATATTCCTATTTTCCATGGCAGGTGACTGAGCTGTATGATGCATGCATGACATGAATGACCATGACAATCCTGTGACATATTCAAAGCTCCCTTGACAAGGAAGTAGAGGGGTGGCTGGGTGGCTCAGTAGGTTGAATGTCTGCCTTTGGCTCAGGTCACTGATCCCAGGGTCCTGGGATTAAGCCCCACATGGGGTACCCTGCTCAGCAGGAGTCTGCTTCTCCCTCTCCCTTTGCCCCTCCTCCTGCTTGTGTTCTCTCTCTCTTTCAAATAAATAAATAAATAAATAAATAAATAAATAAATAAATAAATAAAATCTTAAACAACAACAAGGAAGTGGAGGCTTAGAGACGTGAATGGTCTGCCCAGGGTAAAGCTGAGAGCTTGCTGGTCTCTGGGCTCCAAACGTGGGGTCCTTTCCAATCTACCACTGCTCTTGTAGACCTAAATCCCCCAGTTATTGAAGAGTCACATCCACCAAGGACAGGGACCCCCACATTCATGGATCACCTATATGTACCAGGCTTCAGGCTTAACTGACCCCTCACAAGGACACTGGGAGCTGGTACTACTGAACTTATTTTGTAGATGAAGTGACCCAGTGAACACACTGGGTTCTGAGAACTAGCTCCATGCGCATTCTGCATGGCTGCATGTTTTTGCTTGAGTGGGGTGCCTGAAGAAGCCCATTACTGTCCATCCAGAATAGTTTCAATATCTGTAGATGGGAGCATGGGAAGCGTGTCTCACTCACTAGCTGGAGGTCCAGCCTTGCCATGGGATTTGCTACCGCACGGGCTGCTTCCAGAGCAGTCTTCTGGGGAAAGGGATCAATGGCGGAATTGGTAGATCCAGCAAGGCTTTTGCAATAAAAGCTCTTTATGCCTCTTGTTCAAAGCGTTTAAGTGCCTTTTAGATCACAGATTGAACCATCGACATTATAAAGTGGAGCCTTTTAATACCAAAATACACTTCCAGAGTAAAATTCCATTATGGGAAAAAGCATTTCACGGCACCAGGCTAGATAATAATTCTCTCACGTGTAATAGGATGTATGAAATGTTTGATGATAAACAGAGTTTCTCAGCATTGTAATAAGACGACTCACACAGCAGTGTGTGTGTGTGTGTGTGTGTGTGTGTGTGTGTGTGGTGTTGTATACATATAACAAGACACGTCTCATTCCGGATACCTGTTTCTTTATCTGTAAAGAGTGGAATTGGACTCGATGGGTCCTGAGGTGCTTCCTGCTGTCAGATTACAAGAAAAAGCCACTTTCCACAATCAGGTTCCATTCCTCAAAATGAAGGCTTTTGTATCAATCAGGAAACTTAGTTGCAGTGACAACTTAAAGTGGCTTCAGACACAAAGTGAAGGATGAAGCAGCTCTTGTAACCACGAACCTCGGAAGTGTTGTGGGTTCGGGCAAGGGTGCATCCTGATGCTCCAAAAGGGTCCCCAGGACTTGATTCCCTCCATCACTTGACATCTCAGCTCCTCAGATGTGCCCCTGGTGCTGCCCCGCTCCAGGTTCAACATTCTCACGGCGTGGCAACACCAGCAGAAGGAGAACTTATTTCTCCCAATATTTTCAGTAAAAGCCCCAGGATTAGATCTCACTGGCTCAGATTGAACCACACCCCTGTCCCTGAACAAGTCATCGTTTTCAGGGTGCGAACTGCCCTGATGGGCCAGATCTGGGTCACAGGCCCACCCGAAGGCAGAAGCAGGAATGGGGCCAGTCCCTCCCAACTGTAAAGTAAAAGTTACTGGGGGTATCTCCCCCCGCCCCCCCTGCCCCCCGCCATGGAATAGAGAGAGGCCAGTCTCAGTGGAAGGGTGAAAGGATGACAGGCAAAGCCAACACCAGGCATCCGTTGGGGCTTTGACCTAGCTCTGGTTGGACCTGAGGCTTGCACAAGTTCTAGAAGCTATTGAACAAGTGCTTAGTGCTAGAGGCAATTTTGAGATGATTAAATTCAACCTTTTTGCTTTGAGTTGAGGAGATTAGGGAAGACATGTCTCGCTCAAGGTTACTTGAGTTTTTGGTAGCAGGCCTCTCACTAAGACTCGGGTCTCTAACCCTCAGCTTTTTTTTTCTCCTCTCTGAACTATGCAGGGAGGGAGGCCTCCTGGGAAGGGTCGGTCCAAGGGAGCCTCTTGGCAGAGTCCGGCCGAGTACTTCACTACTTCGGTTTGCTTCAGCCAACAACAACCCTTTGGCACAGCCAATACAGGATACCTCAAACTGGCTGGCGCCTTCTAAGTTTCCTTGTGCAGAATCAGGACTCCTGGGTGTGGTTTCTGATTACCTGCTGATTTGTTAAGTACTCTTGGTCAAGTCACTTAACCTCTCTGGTTATCAGTTTCTTAATTTGCAAATTTACCCTCCTTCTTATTATAAATTCACTCAGGAAGTGTTTACATTTTAGCCAAGGTATTTAAAGAATATGGTGACTCTCCAGGAACCTGGGTGGCTCAGCCAGTTAAGGGTCTGCCTTTGGCTCAGGTCATGATCTTGGGAGTCCTGCTATTGAGTCCTGCATTAGGCTCCCTGCTTGTCAGGGAGTCTGCTTCTTCTTCTCCCTGTGCCCCATCCCCTTGCTCATACTCTCTATCTCTCTCAAATAAATAAATTAAATCTTAAAACAAAACAAAACAAAACAAAACACGGTAACTCTCTAATGACCCGTATATTTCAGGCAGTGTGAGATGGCCATCTCGCTAGCTTTGGAGACGACATACCTAAGGTCAAAGACAAACCTGGACTTCTCCATGTGTGTGACCTTGAACAGCTGATTTAAACTTTTTGGCCACTGTTTCCTTCTCTGAAGAGTGGGAACCTTGCCGAGTGGATGTACTTGGGCCAGAGCAGCTCCAATTTGGGGAGAATGTATAGCAGGAGACATGCCCAGCAGCACCTGAAGTCCATGGGCAATTGTTAGAGTAGCCTTCTTTCTTGATTCCATTAAAGAGACTGATGGCAGCAACATTGGCCATGGCTGTTGTAGTGGGTTCAATAGTGTCCCCCCCCCCCCCAAAGAGCCAAACCACATACCTGTGACTGTGACCTTGTTTGGAAGTAGGGTCTTTGCAGATGTCATCAAGTTAAAGATTGTGAGATGAGATCATCCTGGATTTAGAGTGGCCCTCGGTCCAGTAACAGGTGTTCATAAAAGAGAGAGGAGAGGGAGATTTTACACACACACAGAGGAAAGGTGGCCATGAAGACAGAGGCAAACGTTGGGGTTATGCAGCCACAAGACAAGAGATGCCTGGAGCATCAGGAGCTGCCAGAGGCAGGGAAGGATTCTCCCTGGAGCCTCCGGAGGGAGCACCACCCTGCTGATACTTTGATTTTGAACTTCTGGCAGGATGAGAATAAATGTATCTTAAGCCACCAAGTATGTGGTCATTCATGGGGCAGCCACCAGAACCCAAAAACAGTTGCCACCCTGTTTATGATAAAACAGGAACTTGGTAAGTTCTGTAGCGTTGACTCTGCCTTTCTGACTACAAAAAAAAAAAAAAAAAAATTCTCATCTCTGTCTTTCTCCCCCCACCCCCAACTCTGTCTCAGCATGCACTATCTTTATGTTCAGTCTGATTACTCATGGAAATTTTCCCTACTGAGCTGATTAATCAAAATACTGAGTCATTCATATTATGCTTAGAAATTCCTGGTCGTACTTAAAAATAGTCAGTAACAGATATGTACAAATAGACCCAGCTACAAACCAGAGTGATTATTGGTGATTTAATTCACTCCAGGATCATAGGGTGTGTGTGAAATTATATGGCAGGAAGGCATTTTTAATCATATGTCTTCACTAATAACAAATGTATTAATGCATTATACACACGCAGGCTTTGGTGAGTCATTTATTCATTCAATAGGTATTTATTGGACTGGGTGTCAGGCACCATGCGAGCTCTCTGCTCTTATGGAGCTTCAGTCTAGTGCAAGAAATGGATAGCTCCATGTACAATGTCATCGGGTGTTCAATTTGGTGATGACTGCTTTAGAAGAAGGATATGGGCTACCTGAGGTGAGGGTTGAACATGTAGTTGAGGTTGAGGGCTTCAGTTCTGGAGCTGGAGCCTTTGGGCTTGAATCCCAGCCCTGCCTGGACAAGCTACTGACATGGTGGGGCTTCTGTTTCTTAGTTCCCCAGTCCTTGAGCCTCACCTTTCTTCTTCAGTCATGGTCTTTCGTGGGTTTCAGTGGAGAGATAGCCTAATATGTTAATCAAGCTCCACCAACTTGGTAGGGCTCAAACTCCTGACTCAGTGTCCCCTGTGGTGTGCAATGTTGAACTCAATGCATGCTCTTTCAGCCTTCCAAATACTCCTCCCTCTTGGGCTTCTTGGAGTCTTGCTCGTGTGGGTGCAATTCATCATCAATCAGCCAAAGATTTCAGGAGGTCTTAGGGTCGCCCCTGTGGCTCTGTTCTGCAATCCCTCCCCATTTCTGATTGCTCCAGCAGCTCAAGTCCCATCCTCTGACTCCTCAGGCTAGTAAGATTGCGACTTTCCACTTTCCGTTTGAATTCTAGCTGCCTTGTGGTATGTAGGCTGGGGAGTGTCCCCAGTAGAAAAGTCAGATAAACATGGATCCACCTCTTCTTTCAAGGATCAGATCCCCTTCAGGTCTTGCCTACTTCTGGCTGCCCCATCCCAGGGGAGGTTAGTATGCTATGAGTTCCTCCCTCATCACCAACAGAACTTTCTGACTTCTTGCCTCAGTCTACACTCGCTCCTTATGTTACTTCCTTCATTCTCATAAATAACCCATCCTCAGTTCTAACAGACCAACTCTGTGCTGAAGATCTCCAAGTTTTTATCTGTGCCCTCTGAAATCAGTGTGGATTTGAACAGAGACACAAAGCAAAGGGCCTTTAAGACTCAGAAGTTGGAGCCAAAGAAGAAGTGCTAGCAAAAGGTACAGGGAAACTGTTTGCAGAAGAGGAAACAGAAACCAGGGCAGAGGTGTGTTCTAGAGGCCAAGAGGAGAAAGTGCTGCAAGAAGAGGAGAATGGCAGGTATGGGGGGCTGCTGTGTGGAGGCCTGGTGGCCTGAGCAAAGGTCACCATAATTAGTCACATGGGTTCATTGGCAACCATTGCGAGAATGCTTCCGGTGGCATGAAGGTGGTGGAGGGCATCCTGGAGGTGTCAGAGAGAAGGTCAAAGAGGAGATGAAGGAGCAAAGGCATAGATGTAGAGAGGGCCACAGCTAAGGAAAGTATAGTTCGTGGAGCGTCACAAGACAAGAGCAGCTGTTTACAATTTCTCAAAAGCACCACACCTCTTACTCACATGCCTTTGCAGATGCCCTTCCCCCTGCCAGGAATGCCCTTCCCAGCCCTGTGTGCTTGATTCATGTCCACGCCTTCTTTAGGACTTCATTCAAGGGTCCAGCTTTGCCTAATGGCCACTTCCCCTGCTTGGTTAGTTATCACTCCTCATGCACTCATGGATTCATTCATTTACTCATTCATTCCTTTTTATTCTCCTTCTACTTCTCCTGCTTACCCCTGGTCACAGCTACCAGAGATCAGGAATCCAATGAACTAACACCCCATTTCCTTTCCTCTGAAAGAA
This sequence comes from Canis lupus dingo, assembly GCF_003254725.2. Classification (NCBI taxonomy): domain Eukaryota; kingdom Metazoa; phylum Chordata; class Mammalia; order Carnivora; family Canidae; genus Canis; species Canis lupus. Next base: position 65,610,708 of record NC_064250.1, read on the forward strand.
ATTGAAATATAGAATCAAACAAATGAAGAGCAGAGTGCCACCTTTAGGATTGGTAAAGCTTCGCTGGAGAATATGGCTTCACCTGTGGACTTGTGAGCTTCCTTGCTACTTTGGTCCCCAATCTAAACCTTCAGATGAAGCCCCTGAGCCGAGTCACATACAACAGAGAGTCTCTGCCCCACATCTGTGAGCCTCAACAGAGAGATTCATGCTTCCAGACCTGAGTCAGGAAGGCTGGGCTGGCTGAGATCCGAGCCTTCTCTTCCCTTAGGGGCAGGAATGGGGAGATCAGAGAGGAAGGCTGTCTGCCCCATGCTCGTGTTCAGTTACTTCTCACCACCTACCCCTCTGACAAATCCCTTCCATAAGAAGGAATGTAGGAGGAGTCGGTGGGGAGAAGGTTGAGATTTCTTCCTATGACTGCTTTCCTTGGGATATGGGATGGAATTCTCTCATGGGAACTTGAGGAGGGAATGACAATACCCTCTCCTAATGAGGTCATCATGGTCCTGTGACAGTCACTTTATGTCCATCTACCCCAGCAGAGCACGGCCTCTTAGAGACAGCAATCTCGCCCTGTCCCTTCCCACCCTGAGAACCAACACTGCACCTAGGGCATAGTAGGTGCTCAGTAAACCTTTATTCAACAGTACGTGTATAACATCAAGCATGTAGATGCATCAAAGGAGGCAGCACAAGTGGATGCCTAACATCCTGAATCTTCCTAAAGCTACTCGACAAATTTTTATAACACCTGAGGCCTTATCGCTATGCTAACCTAAGACCAATGACAGGGGAAAGAATGATCAAGTTCACAAATTATCCTTTGGCTTCTATTTTAATTCCCAGAGATAAATGTTACCTCGGTGAAATCATGCTTTACGCTTCTATTGCAGGTGTTAGCTTATGAAAATATTGGCTGAGCTCAGCTCCCTGGTGTGAAATGCAAATCCTGGGAAATTCAAACATACCAGTGAATTGCAGCCTGAGTTTCACTTATTAATGGTCACTAATGGTCTACAATCAAGCCACACCTGCTAGCGGCGAAACAATTGGTTTGTTTGCATGGAGTATAATTTATCAACTTGCTGATCATTCATTCTCTCTTAAGGCATTAGCCAGAGACATTTAGGCAGAAAAAGAGAAGGAAAGTCCACTCACCTAGTTTTAGTGGGCAGTGTGGAGTCATCATGGCTCTGGAGTCAGACCGTGTCGAGTATAAGGCTTCATTCTGTCACTAACTAGCTGCCACCACAAAGACTTTGCTTCTCATGTGCTAGGTAATGATAATCAGACCTGCCCTTGGGGGTTGATAGTAAGGATTAAAGAGGTCAACAGCTTCTCAAAGTCTCCCTTAATAGATGTGTAACACATTTCCTCTCTTGTCCCCTTTCTGGTATTTTCCTGAAATTGTCTAGCTTACATCTGAAAGCACTGGTGGAGCATCTCTCCATCAGTTCGCACCTTTGGCCTCATAGAAGTTTCTCTCTAAACAGAGCAACAGAAGCAAGGGCTCCTGGCCTGGTGCAGGGCTGGGTTGGCCCACCTACTGGTGCCTGGTAGAGATGGGGCACGAAGCCCAGGAGCCGGGTCTCGGAGCCCTGGGAGTGGGCCGGAGGAGCGGACGGGTGGTGCGGGATTGGCCCTGCGTGCACAGTCACCCAGCTCCGCAGCTTGAGGCTTTGGTCACCATGTGTATTCATTGGCCTGAGCCACCAGAACAAAACACCACAGGTGGCGTCAACAGGAGAAATGTATTTTCTCTGCAAGTCCAAGATCCAAGTGATGGCAGGACCACTTTCTTCTGAGGCCTGTCTCCTTGGCTGGTAGGTGGCCCCCTTCGTCCCGTGTCCTTCTGGGTTTGTCTGTGTCCTAATCTCTTCTTATAAGGACACCAGACATATTGGATCAGGGCCACCCATATGACCTCGTCTTAATTTAATCACCACTTAAAGACCCTATCAATAGGGGTACCTGGGTGGCTCAGTGGTTGAGTATCTGCCTTTGGCTCAGAGCCTGATGCCAGGGTCCTGGGATGGAGTTTCACTTCAGGCTCCCCGCTGGGAGCTTGCTTCTCCCTCTGCCTGTGTCTCTGCCTTTCTCTGTGTGTCTCTCATGAATAAATAATAAAAAAATATATATATATATATATTTTTTGTTTGTTTGTTTGTTTTAAACCCCTATCTATAAATAAAGGCATGTTCTGAGATCCTGGGGGTTAGGACTTCTGCATATCAACTGTGGTGGGTGGGAGACACAATTCAGCCCAGGGTACCGTGGTATCACTGCCTGAGGCCCAACAAGCAGCCCAGGTCTGGGAGACAAGGTGGGATCCCATGCCTTGAGTGCCCATCAGATGTGTCCCCCACATTGGTTCTAACACCTCCACTGTCTTGGGTTGGCCTTAGGAGGGGGCAGGATACACATACGGCCCCTCTCAGAGACACCTTGGCACCTTCTCCTTTTGCCTCCCTCTTCCTTCTCCCCTCCCTCTGCCCTCAGCATTGGTCTACTGAGACCTCTCCTATGCTCTGCCCTTAACTCCAAGGCCCTGGCCCTTGACACACAGCCTAGCCTCACAAATCTCTGAATTGTATTGCTTCTTCCATGACTTTGCAAAGTGTATTTTAAAATTTCCAAAGCTGAGAATGACCCTCTCTGTTCTCTGGCTCTCTTCCTCGTGGCTTTCTGCCCCCAAGGCACAGAATTGGAATGTCCTTGCTGCCTGAACCAGGGAGAAACTGCAGGGCGCAGAGATATTAGTGGGGAGAAGGAGAGGGAGCCAAGTAATTCATACTAACAAAATGTAGCCCCTGTACTCTGTCTTCCCAAAGAGCCCTGGCCCACTCAGATTTCTCCCGCTGCGGACCTTGACACTTAACTCAATGATCAGACCCCAGATGTCTGAAGATCAGGGGTCATGTGCCAGTTCACTGTGGGATACCACATTCCCTTTGACATACAGGAAGAGGATCATCGTTGACACCGTACGGCTGGGTTCAAATCTGTCTCCATACACTCACCAGCTATATGACTTTGAACACGTTGCCAAAGCACTCCAAGACTCAGTTTCCTTGCCGGTAAAATAGGTTAATAATGGTACTTATCTCACAGAGTTCCTGGGAAGACTAAATGGGATGTAGCTATAATATACTCAGGACCATGCCTGGCACATGGCAACTGTTAAAATCTTTCAGTTATTTTAAAAAAATATTTATTTATTCTATTTTAGAGAGAGAGAAAGCACATGTACGTGTGTGCACTAGCAGGGAGAGGGACAGAAGGTGAGGGAGAGAGAGAATCCTCAAGCAGCCTCCCTGCTGAGCACAAAGCCGGATACAGGGCTCCATCTCAGGACCCTGAGATCATGACCTGAGCCGAAATCAAGAGTTGGACATTCGATGAACTGAGCCACCCAGGTGCCCCATCTTTCAGTTACTATTATTGAAAAATATTTGCCTATAGATTGACAGGCTATGGGTGTGTGTAGTTGAAGCAGGATGGTGATGATGGCGATGATGTGTGGAATATGGGAAAAATGCATTTTCCATGCGGTGACTGTACTGGGCAACAAGTCTCTCCAATTCTCTTGTGATAAAACGGTTTTGTTTTGCTCAGAGCCCTTCGAGTCTTATAACAATATTCATATACAGTGCCTTTTGTCCCAGAATCTCGGAGCAGCCCTGAAATCAAAACATAATAAAAGGTGGATGGTTGAAAAGCAAAGCAACAATTTGCTTTTTTGGAAGAGCACTCCTTCCTTTCCTAGTTTGTAACCTGGCAGCTTATGAGAGCATGTATGTGTATTTGGCCTGAGTCTATAGCTAGCCACTGGCAATCAATGATGACAGCTGTGGACCTCATGATGTTTAGGAGAGAAGAAAGAGAGGGATGAATAGAAGGAGAAAAGCAACTTTTACTGAGTGGCCGCAGGGGCAAGATTTTTGCACACACTGCCCCATCTGATCCCAACAACTGTGAGCAGCACCAGGTGAGGAAAGAGGCTCAGTGAGGTTAATAATTTCTACAAGGTCACACGGCATTAAGTGAAGAGGGAGGTTCCAGACTCAGGTCTATCTCATCTACAAAACCCATGCTGCTATCATATTACCACACTGCTTCTCTCTCTGAGGACATTTGTTTTCACTTTCAGAAAGTGTGGAGTGGGAGAAAGGAGAAATGCTCATGCCTCTAGGAGTTTGGGGGTGTCAGATCCAGTGTGCAATGTGGGAAGTAGAGTGAACAGGAGAGATGATCTGGAGAGAAGTTCTAATGAAGCAAGCACCAGGTACCCTGGAGTTTATTCAAATCCACCAATCACAATATGCCCCATTATGTTATGTGCTTCTGATAAAGGAAAAATGAAATCGCTGTTAATTACAATTGGCATTGATTGTGAGACATATCCTGATTTCAGAGATGTTAAAGACTGAAAAGTTTGCATGTTAGAATTGATACGAGACGTCTTTTATCAGGGCCAGCTCCTGTTCTGTATTAAAGTTTAACACAACAACCATTCTGGGTATTTTAAGCACAAAGGGATTTAATATAAGAGGTTAGTGCTTTATAAAATCACTGAAGGGCCAAACTAGTCCAACTAGCTGGAACTCTGCAGAACCACCTTGCCAGGGAAGCCACTTGTTCTGCTACAGTCAAAGAGAGGAAGGACGAGGAGGCTGCCATTGGGACTTGCAAGTTTAAATAGAGCTGTGAGAATTCTAGCCAATTCACGGTATACTCGTGGGTAGGGTTTATTGCAGGGAAAGGATACAGATTAAAATTGCCAAGGGAATGAGCAGAACCGAGGATTCCAAATATAGAGCCTCAGTTGTCCTCTTCTGCTGGGGTTAGGACAGCGTTACTTCCCAGTATCAGTACATGACAATGCTTCCAGTATTGCCAACCAGACACCCAAGCCTCCATGTCCTGAGTTCTTATTGGGGCTCTGCACAAAGATATGATTGATTGCCCATGTGGCCGATCTCTAGTCCCTCTGGAAGTTGACTGATATTGCCTGACCCAAAGCACCAGCCATACACTGTGTTGTTGGTTCTTCCAGCATAGCCAGGCCCTACCCTAAACCATTTTATTAGACCATCTTGTGACCCAAGGCTTCCAGGCAAACAGAGACACTCCTATCAAGCATGAGATTTCAAGGTCTTAGAGATTATCTCCCAGACACTGGGATGAAGGTCAGAGCTCCTTTTGGGCAAGGTTAAAGTCTTTATTACATGTACTCACAACTGCACCTGCCACCAGAGCAACTGTCTTCTGACAACGAAATAAGACACATGGAATTGGAACATGGTGGCAAAAAATCCCAAGACTCCGTGACTGTGTTGATGCCTCACTTCTGCCTTCAAATCTTCCTAAGGAATCTCACCTGATGGAGCATAATATACATTTAGGGCCCTAAGCACTTAGGGGGTCTGGGAAATGCAGGTTTTAGCTTTGCAGCCTCTGTAGTAGGAAGGGGCAGTAGAAGATGGTAGAAACATGTGCTGAGTGACAGTAGCTTTTATCTGTCACTCCTCCCAAGTAGGCTGAGAGCAACCCATCCACCAATATCCTCTGCTGAGAGCTGGCGAACCAGCACCATTGAGAAACCATGCAGTCATTCCTGGAGGTACACACATTAGATTCTCCTGTACCGTTAATTTCTTAAAACTTGGGGAAGACAAATAACTATGGTGTCTTGAAAACCAGCTCGGGAGATAGAAACACATGAAATGATGAACGGTTAGTGCACTGCAGGAGGAGTGGTTAAACATTTGGTCTTCGGAGTTGGTTGAAACCTTGGCTTAAAGTCCAGCTGCAGGGGATCCCTGGGTGGCTCGGCGGTTTAGCGCCTGCCTTTGGCCCAGGGTGCGATCCTGGAGTCCCGGGATCGAGTCCCGCGTCGGGCTCCCGGCATGGAGCCTGCTTCTCCCTCTGCCTGTGTCTCTGCCTCTCTCTCTCTCTCTCTATGTCTATCATAAATAAATTAAAAAAAAAAAAAAGTCCAGCTGCATCACTTACTAGGTGTGTGACCTTGAGTTGGTTACTTACCTTCTCTGAGCTTTAGTTTCCTTATCTCTGCAGTGGGGGAAGGGGTAGTAATACCAACCTCCAAGGGCTATTGTGAAAATGTCTTGAAATTTTGTTTGTAAAGTATTAGCACAATTCCTGGAAAATACTTGATATAATGAATGGAAGCTGTCATCATCACCATTACCTCCATCATCGTCGTCGTCGTCGTTGTTGACATCATCATTATCAGGATAAGGAAAAGGAGGAGGAGGAGGAAACATTTTCCTAGGCCTTTAAAACCCCCTTTATACACTTCTGACCTCAGAATAATCTATACTCATCAATTATTGTGTCATTAAATCTAAAAGGACCTGTCTCTACTATTGTGGACGTCACCAGATTAGTTCAATAGACCAACTAGATCAATGTCTGTCACCTTGTCTATGAAGCCTGGCAGAGCAACTGGCTCTGCTTTCTGCGTTCTCACTACGTGGAGTCTGTGTGCCACCAGTTACTCCTTACATCATTAGCTTTTGCAACATCAGCTGTAATATCAGGATGGATATGGAGTCAGACAGCTCTATTGGTCACCAGCAGTGACATTGAACACATCAGTTCGTTTCTCTGGGGCTTCGTCTACTTACCTGGACACCAGGGATTATGTTATTTACCTCTCAGGGTTACCAGGGATAGTTTTCCCAGCACATAATACGTGCTCAAAAAATCACAGCTCCTGGAATTTGTAGACATGTCTGGCTTTCCCACTGGATTACAGATTTCTTGAGGACACTGTGCCTGGCACAGGGGAGATGCTCAACAGTCCTTGCTAAAATGGAAATACCAGCTCTCAGCACCAGGTGCAGGGTACTCAGAAGACCATTGTCTACATTCTACTCTTGCCTCCTCTTCCTTTTCCCTCTTCCCAGGAAGTAATATTTCATTGGGTTGTTGTTAGGTTGCCTACACTGACTAATGACACCCTAGCAGCTTTGTTCCTGGTAGATCAAAGCCCTCTCAAAGCCCTGGGAAGGCAGAGAACTGGTTGGCCCAGGATGATTATCCCCATTCTACGGATGAAAACAACAGGGACCGGGACTCATGCACTGACTCATCAGCAGAACCAGAAACTGCTAGACAGCCTGCCAGGGCAATATTTCCTCTTGGTGGCTATCATATTGAACTTCACAGACCTTTTCTGCCACTGTCTAGCCAATACCAACATTTTCTCTCTCTTTGTCAAAGTGCTCTGTTGTATTGTTGTTACCTTTCTGTGCCTTTGTATGAGGATTACAAGAGCTAGCTGGGCTCCTGGAAATAAAAAAGGGCAATCTGGGGCCTGGCTATCTGACAAATCTATACAGATCCCACACATAGATTTTCGGCTGGTCTGTCTTGCTAGGAAGCTGGAAAGTTTTTGTTCATTGAGCTGAACCCACTTATGGGTCACCCCACTTTATCTATGATGATCTGTCAGCCAGGAACCCCATTAGCTGACTATGACAGCCTTGTGTACAAATCTCTATTCCTGCATTGAAATTATTTCTTTATTAGAAGTTTCCTAATGTACTGGAGCTGTGCATAAACGGGGCAGTGAAAACCATTCTTAGTAGATTCAGAGGGCCTGGAATAATTTAGCCTTTGAGATTTTTTTCCTGAATGTATTGTTCCTGAATTTAAGACCTGAATGTATATGAAAAAGCACAGTGTCTAACCCGTGGTAGAGGCCCCTTAAACATTAGTTACACCAGAATCCTCAGAGTCCTCAGAGGTTAGCTTATTCCCTGGCTCAGAGTTAGTGCTCAGTAAACATTTGGACTGTGGATGTTTTTGCGTAGATGGCAGGGTTATATGCATGGACCTTTCCTCTTTAGTTCAATTCTTAAGTTCTAAAACCCAGCCATAGCAAGTTATCGCTGGTCAACTTTCTGCACAACCCTGATCTTGATACCAAGCTATCAAATCATCAAAATTCATTGAGGATCTCCTCCGTCCCAGGGGGTGTATCCCTATCTACAGCATTTCAGACACGCTGTCTCCATGACGGCAGCTTGGACTGGTCCCCTGCCATGCTTTGCACTGGTAGGACATCTCAGCATGTGTGGGTGGTGTTGGAGGTGTTAGCAACTGCCTTGGAACATAGCTGCATTTAAGTAGCATTTAACAGTAAGCCATCCAACTGAGGGTGATGTAATCATGAGCTCCAGAAGAAATATGTTCCATTCTCACCTTGGAATACTCCATGTACTGCTGTTGACTTAATTGTGCTTTAACGACAGCCAATTGTCAACCCAGGGTGGAAGCAGGGAGATTTCTTCTGTATGTGTATGGTGAGGTTAGGGGAACATGGTCACAATGTGACAGATAAGTCCTATTCCAAGTCTTCTTAACACCCAGATGTGTGTGTGTGTGTGTGTGTGTGTGTGTGTGTGTGTGTTTAGAGTCTCTTTTTCTCAATGGATTCTGGGCACATTTTCTTGCTAGGGAATTCAACACCCATGAGATGTGTGAATCTTGAGACCTCTTTACCGACAAATATTCATCAAGTACTCACCTTGTGCATGTGCTTCCTTCAGGGTCTCAACAGAAAGCAGATGACACATTGAGATAAAATGATCTGAGGAGGGTTTATTTGCAAGGAGACTATTAACAAAGGTTTAGGGTTGGGAAGCACAGGAGTGGGGCAGTAACTCCCGGTTCAGAGTAGTAGAGGTGCTAATCTGCAGATCTGAGGAGGGAGGGAGCTGTCACTGCAAGCTGGAGGGGAGGGCCCAGGGGCAGTGTCCTTCAAGTGAGGGACTCACCTGGTGGAGGTGACCTTGTCAACAAAGATCCAGGGGAATACCTCATCAACGACCCTCCTCACCAATATCCTTCTGCCTACGCCTTTGGTGCTTTTGAGCTAGAACGTTGTCCCAGTCTGCAGTAAGCTTACAGCTGCATGGATGATGGAGGCTTAGACAGTTTATTGTAAACACAATGGAAACCATGGCATAAGAGAATTATAGATGAGATGCTACAGAAGGTTAGGTAGACATTGAAGCAGGCTTTGAAAGACAATTAGGATTTAGATGTAGGACAATCGTTGGGCAGAATAATATTAATGCTATCTACTATTTATTGAGCATCTACTGTATGCAAAGCACTGTCTAAGATCATCTCATTTAATCCTGACAGAAACAGGAAAGCAAGACTCACAGGGGTCAAGTAAGTTGCCTTAGATCACAGAGCTACAAAGTGAGAGAGCTAGGGTGTGCACTGTGGGCTGTTTGCTTCCAGACCCTGGCCATAGGACTCTGAACCAAGCTGCTGGGGGAGCAGAAGGTGGGAAAACGCAAGCCTCAGGAGGCACAGGAGACCCTCAGCTCCCAGGACTTATAGGGCTTCTTTTACACCCAACCCTTTGCAATACACTTATGTGATAAATCAAGCCACTGGGAACACTGGCAATATCTACTCCGGTTCCAACAGCATCGAAGGGTACAGTATATGATAGGACCTACCGGCAGGTAGGAAACCACACTTGTCTGGAAACCCAGGCGGACACGCAGAGAGAGACCCGGATCGCCCCGAGCCTCGGAAAGACTCCATTTCCCAGCATGCAGCGGGAGCGCCGGGCCACAACTCCCGGCATGCCTGCGGAGGCGGCGCGGGCCCCGCCCCGCTCCCCGGCTGCCCCGCCTCCGCCGCCCGCCCTCAGCCAATGAGCGGGCTCCGTACTGCGGGGTGTGCCGGGGCCGACGCCGCCGCGGAGTCGCAAGTCGGCGAAAGCGGCGGGAAGTTCGTACAGTGTAGAAGGCGACGCTGCTCCGGCTCGGGGTAGGGAGGCCGCGGGCAGGCTGTCCGGGAGCGCGGGCGCCGAGCGAGGGGCTGCGGCCGGGCGGCCTGGCGCTGGGCCGGCGTTGGGGCGGCGGGGCGGCCGGGGGCCGTGACCTCGGGCGGCGCCGCGGCGCGGGCGTCCCTTCCTGCCGCTTCCCCTCGGGCCCCGCGGCGGCCCCGGCTTCCTGCACCTGCCGCACCCCCCCCCCCCCCGCCCCGGCCCAGGCCCAGGCCCAGGCCTAGCTGCACGCGCGCGCTCCGACCTCCCCGCGTCCTGGGCGCTCGGGGCCGGGTCTCGGGGAAGGACCCGCCCGGCATCGCGAAGCTCCCATTCGGGAGGGGAGGCACCGAATGGAAAGAAGCAGGTGCTACAGTTTGCAGACCCTGATACCGGGACGGGCGACTGTAGGCCCGGGAGACCGGGGCGGGGGGGGAGGAGGGAGGGCATCCCAGAGGAGGTGACGCCTGGCCTGAGAGCTGGGCGGGGGGGGCGGGGGGAGAAGGAGCCTGCCCCCACCGCCCGCCCGGCTCCATCTCCCCCCCGCCCCCCGCCGCCGTGCCCGGCTCCATCTCCCCCCACCCCCGCCTGGCTCCAACCCCCTGCCTGGCTCCACCCTCCCCTGCCCGGCTCCATCCCCCCCTGCCGGGCTCCATCTCCCCCCCCACCCCACCCCGTGCCCGGCTCCATCCCCCCTGCCCGGCTCCATCTCCCCCCCCCCCCCCGCAGGGCTCCAACCCCCCCCGCCCGGCTCCACCCCTCCCTGCCTGGCTCCACCCCCTCTGCCCGGCTCCATCCCCCCCGCCCGGCTCCATCCCCACCCCCGCTTGGCTCCACCCCCCTACCCGCTTCCATCACCCCAACCCCGAGCCCGGCTCCACCCCCACCCCCACCCCCGGCTCCATTCCCCCCCCCCCCCAGGATAACATTCGGGGCCCGGGAACCCCCAGGTCGGAGACAGGCCCCCTTGCCAAGCTGTCGGTGTCGGTGTCGGTGTCGGGGCAGGCCGGGCAGGAGCTGGCCTGGCGGGCACGGTGCGAGGCGGCAGAGCCCCGAGGGCCCTTCAGGTTCCAAATAAAGCCCCTGCGTGCGCTGCGCTCGGTGCCTCCTGCGGCTTCTCTCCGTGGCCCACACGTAGCATCCTTAGGGATGCAGGTGCCTGAGGGCAGCGCGCTGCTCTTCCCACCGCCCGAGGAGTTTTTGGCTCTGGTCTCCAAACTCTTAGGTGGTGATGTAGTTAAATCCCGTGCAGCCCCCGAGTCCTTGGGTTGAGAGGCAGACCCTAGGTGCCTTTTTTTGTTTTTCCTTTTATTCCTTTTCCTTTTCCTTTTCCTTTTCCTTTTTTTCCTTTTCCTTTTTCTTTTTTTTTCCTTTTCCTTTTTCTTTTTTCTTCTTTTTTTTTCTTTTTCTTCTTCTTTTTTTTTTTTTAAGACCCTAGGTTCCTTTTGAGGCCATTCCTTCTTCAACTTTCTTCTTTGTCAAGCGACTCCTTTTTTGTTTTCTTTGTATGGGGCCTTCCCCCCCCCCCCCCCCCCCCCCAATCTCCCTCTCTTGGAACGACTTGGAAAATCCTAGTTTTGCTCTTGGGGTGGTGGTTTCGGGGAAGCTTTTGAAGAGCCTCATTAATTCTTTTTTTTTTTTTAAACTAGAATGGTCTGTTGTGTCTGAATTCACAAGGGGGAAAAATGTCCCCATTTATTTTTTCAAAGTTCAGAATCAAGACACCTTTTTATATAAAAAAAAAAAAAAAAAAAAGACCTTTTTATGATATGCGGAGCAGATCTTGGGGTGGGGAGGAGATTTTAATCTACAGTTTTAAAGCAATTTCAGAAGGAAGCGGGGGTTCTTTATATCATCATTTTATTTAGATTATGCTGTTCAAAGTGGCGTGTAGTAATTGGAATTAAATTTCTGGATAGATAAGGTTGTGTTCATCTCCCCATAGAAGGGAATGTAACTTAAGTAGTCACCTAATAATAGCTTTCTCCGCTGAAGCGATCACAGATGGTTATTCTCTGTGCATCTCAACATTGCTGATCCGATTCTGTTTTAATACAGTAAAACAACCTGAATTTAATAACAAGAAACTTACATGAAGTATCACTGGTAAATTTAGTGCTAGTATCTGGTACAGATATCAGGTTTATAGGGTACTGGCTTCTTGTTTAGTACTGCAAAAATTGTAAGAGGGTATTTGTTAAACAAATGGGATAATGGAGTAATGTGTCAAGCATAGAACCTGGCATAGAATAAGTTACTAAGTGCCCAGGAAATGGTTCTGTGGAAAGCTTAGGCTAAGTCTTATTCCAGGATGCAAATATATATATAAAAACAGCAGTACATTCCAAATGTTGACAGACCCTAAAATTTCTTAAATAGGCCACTTTTTTTTTTTTTGTATTTGAGAACTAATGTGAAATAGTAAACATATAAGTGAATGTATTAGATGTGTAGAAGAGAAAAAAAAATAAGATTTTTATTTTGACAACTGTGTATTTTTGCCTTAAAGTCATCCCTGGTAGGATACGGTGTACCGTGAATAGAATTTTGATTTGAAAAATAAAATTTTGAAAGGATTTTTGATTTGAAAAATCAAACTTACTGGAAGCTTTAAAATTCACCTTATAGCAAATGAAGGGTGAGTCCTGAATTTATGCAAATGGGCAAGTGCAGATAACGCCATGTATCAGGCAGTGAACCTAATGGGAATTAAGTGCTGCCTCGGTGTGTGTGGGTAAGGCTTTCATGCAAATTGGTCTTGTTGGGTTATGAGAATGGATTGGTAACTGACTGGGACTGGAGGGTATTTTTTGGAGTGGTAGGATATTTTTCCGTGCTTGCCGAGGTTATTTTTCAGAGTAGGGCCGAAATGGATTCATTTATTCACCAGATATCACGTGCCTGCGTACTGTGTGTCAGGACCTGGGCTAGGTACAGTCTCTTCTTGCCATTGGAGTATTTTGTGCAAACACGTTTTCTTTGTTTTAAATTAATGGAGGTCATTCTTTTGATTTCAGTTGGTTGGCATTCAGTGCACAAGAAGCCCGTATATGTATAGGACACATTTGAAAAACTACACTATTATTGATACAATTTAGAAAATACGGAATTTTTAAGAAGCTATAACACTAATTCAGAAAGGTGACAATCCTGACAAAGCGCTTAGCTGGGATAGGTTTGTATTCTAGAATACCTTTGGCCCCTTGACAAATTCCTGTGAATATGTTGCTACTAGGCACTGTAAACAGGGGAGGAGGGCTGTGCCCTTTAACTTTTCTCCACTTTGGTTTCTGAATTCTATTTACCTAGCATTGAGGTTGCTGTTTTGAAGTAATTTCATGCACTTTCCCAAGTATGCCTGTGTTATATCTCTGCGCTCAAACCAAGTACAGTCTACTACTCTTGTTCTGGATGACTTATGGGCAGCCCTTTCAAAAAGGAATGCTCCCAGGACGCCTGGGTGGCTCAGTGGTTGAGCGTGTCTGCCTTGGGCTCAGGGTGTGATCCCAGGGTCCCGGGACCGAGTCCCACATTGGGCTCCCCAGAGAGAGCCTGCTTCTCCCTCTGCCTGTGTCTTTGCCTCTGTGTGTGTGTGTGTGTGTGTCTATGAATGAATGAATGAATAAATAAATAAAATCTTTAAAAAAAAGGAACACTCTCTAGAGAGCCTAGATAAGAGCTTTTTAATATTCATCAAAAATCACTAATGATAAACTACTTAATAGTACCATTCTCCAGTAAATTTATTAAGAAATTTATTAGCCACAGCAATCTTTATTAACTTGGAAAAATACAGTGTGAATCATATTGTTTCTTTATTCATGTAGACACATGTATCTTGATGATTCTTTGCAATAACTCCTCTATCCATGGATTTCTGGCTCATTGGATGGGAACCAGTACTCTAGGATTTGAAACTTAAGATAGACACTGTTCACACTGGCTAATATTTAGGATGAATTTTAAACATATGTACATATTAAGATATATACATTAAGTGGGATGGTGTAGTAGGTGGAGTCATATAATTAAATTGCAAGGTTCTTAGTTGGGAGATTAGGAGTGTTCTGTCCTATACCTTTTAAGCAAATAGCATTTCATTGGAAAGACACATTTGTTTTATGACTTCACTATTTAGTTGGTCCCAAAAGGGACTGAGGAACAGGAAAGTTATTAGGAACAAGGACAGCAGAGTATGTCCCCCTCCCACCCCGCACCTGCCCCCACGCTCTTTCGGGGAAGTTAGAGTTCTTTTTGTGCATTTATTTCATCTCTTTGCAGACTGGCTGTCATCCTGATGTTTGCATGTGGATGTCTGTTCCACAGCTAGCTCCTTGTTTCAAGAACCCCAAAAGAGACTTCATTATCCATCTTTATCAATTATATTTAAAATTTTTAAAACTCATGAAGTTAGAAATCTCACAGCTAAGATAACCTCAGCTTTATTTCATATTAATTGCTTTTCTCCAGTTGTTTTACCAAGTTACAGCTGAACAAGTGCCATTGTTTGATAATACTATGTATAAATGCATTGTGAACACATTTCATAATACTAAGAGTTGGAAAGTGCCTAAACAACTTCAGTCTTCACAGGCTATGTCTGGAAGACATAGAAACAAACTTGTACTGTTTCTGTTGGCAATATTGCCTCTTTTTTTCACTTCTTATTGCAGTTTATAATATGGCAACTGAACTAGCAACAAAGGGATTATGTCTAAGTATAAATTGTTAGAGGTAATAAAAAAGTCTATTATTTGGGGATCAAGATAAAGGTTTTAAAAATTCACTTTTTATAAACTAAGCTCAGGTTATGACATTTAAGAGGCTTATTCTTACTTTTTTTTTTTTTTTTTTTTTGGGGCCTTCAGAGCATATTTTAGAAATTGTGACTTTCAAATTTACATTATCTCTCATTGCTACTGTTAGGAATGTAGAATGGTTCAGCCACTCTGGAAATGAGTTTGGAAGTTTCTTAAAAGTTAAACATACACTTAACAATAACACTCTTGGGTATTTTTCCTAGAGAAATGAAAACTTATCGCTAGAAGACCTGCATGTATGTTCATGACAGCTTTGTTTATAATAGCCGAAACCCCAAGACAACACCTGTCCTTCAGCGGGTAAATGGTTAAATAAAATGTGGTCTAGGCATATAATGGAACACCCACTCATAGTAAAAAGGAATAAGACTATGGACATGTAACAGTTTGGGTGGAGCTTAAAGGGCATTGTATTGAGTGGGGGAAAAAAAAGCCAGTCTCAAAAGGATGTGTGACTGTATCATTTTGTTTTGGTAGTATTCTTAAAGTGATAAAATTGTAGATCTGGAGAACAGATCAGTTTCTTCAGAGTTAGGGCTGGGGGGTGGTGTGTTAACTATGAAGAGGTCGCACAAAGGAGTTTCTATGTAGTAACAGTTCTGTATCCTGATTGTTGTGATGGTTGCACAAATCTTTACACATGATGAACTGTCCTAGGACTATATATACACACATAAAAATGTAAAAACTGAAATTTGACGAAATAGTTTGATTACCAATGCTGTATCACTGTCGATTTCCTTGTTTTGATAGTGGTACTGTGCTTGTCCAGTGAATGTGGCACAACCACATTTCATTTAACCACATTTCATTAACCCACGGAAGGAGCTGTGGATTGTTTCTAGTTTTTGACTGTTACACACAAAGCTACTTTGAGCCCACGTTCAGGGTTTTTTTTTTTTTTTTTCTTTTTCTTTTTCTTGATTTATTTTAGTTGACACAATGTTACTTTAGTTTCAGGTGTACAAAAGTGATTTGTCTTGTTTAAGTATTCCGCTACCTGCACCAGATAGCTACCATCTGTCAGGATACATCGCTGTTACATTATTAACTATATTCTTTACATTGTACCTCTCCTGTGACTCATTTTATAACTGGAAGCCTGTATTCATATACAGGTTTTAGTGTGAATATAAGTTTTTATTCTTCTAGGATAGATGCCTAGGAGTGCGAATGTTGGGTTGTGGGGTAAGTGAATGTTTAACTTAAGAAACTGCCAAACGTCTCCACTGTAGCTGTACCATTTTACAGTCCTATCATCACTCTATGAGAGATGCAGCTTCATCACATTCTCGCCAGCATTTGGGGTTGGCAGTGTTTTTTATGTTAGCCATGATAATAGGTGTGTAGTAGTATCTTATCATGGCTTTCATTTGCATTTCCCTAGTGGCTAATGATGTTGAACATCTTCTATCTTTTTTGATACTTCTCTTTTTTGGTGACTTGTCTATTCGTATCTTTTGCCCATTTTGTGATTGGATTGTTTCCTTACTGTTGAGTTTTGAGTGTCCTTTGTATATTCTGAATACAAGTGCTTTGCTAGGTAGGTGATTCTCAGTCTGTAGCTTGTCTTTTCATCTGCTATACTGTCTTGTAGTCCAGACGTTTTTAATTGATGAAGTCTAACTTGTTGATGTATGGAGTGTGTTCTTGGCATCATGCTGTCTCAGAACTCTGCCTAATCCTAGGTCAGAAAGACACTTAAAATTTTATGCCTTATATTTAGATCTGTGATCCATTTTGGGTTAATTTTTGCACAGGATGTGAGGTTTAGGTCTTAGTCTTTGTTTTCTTTTCTTCTTGCCTATGGATGTCTAACTGTTCCAAAACCGTTAGTTGAAAAGACCACCCTTGCTCCATTGAATCACAGTTTACCTTTATAAAAAAAAAATCAATTGGCCATACATGGTAAACTGCATATCAGAATGAAGGTAGGAAGTGAGTATGCAATGAAGTATGAAAATTAATACAGATTTAAGAAAGTATGACATGACTTGAGTCTAAAAAAGTATGTATGGATTTGAGGGGAAAACATTTTAGAGAATAGCATGAGCAAAGACAAGTCCTAGAAGAAATAAAAACTGGCTGTTTTGGGGAGAAGACGAGTGAAGGGGAGGAGGGAGATGAAGGATATAGTTGCATCATGAATGTAACTGTTGGCTAGATTATAGTCTCTAACTAGTTGTGTTTGCTAGTATGGGTTCTTGAGCAGGAAAATGATAAGAGTCGAAATGGCATTCATAGAGGTTGTTGTAAGCCCTGTGTGGTGGTAACAGGTTCACAGGAAGAACAGGGTATAACCATGGCCTTTGACTTAGCTCTTTGTGTCACAGATGTCTACTGGAAAGCTCAAAAAGTGGTATAATGTCAGAATATTAAGTTCCTAGTATTTTCTGGAAGAATTATGGTAGATTTCAGGCTTTTGCCACTGTTTTTGGCAAAGAGAACTCTGCTGCACTTCCAGACTCTCTTAAATTAATGCTACTTTCGGTATTTTTACGTGTGGGAAGAAGAGTAGTTTCTATTGACTCATTGTTGACAGGTTGACGTTTCTTATCAAGCCTGAAGGTCGTAGAGGTGAGCACCTGAAATGGTGAAAGCATAAAGAGTTAATAAATTGGTTCAATGAGGGAAGTTAATGGTACCGCCTTTATTTATCACGGCAGAGAGGGTTATTCTCTCAGTGTGTCCTGCTGCTTGTCTAGGAAGAACTCTACAGAGAATGCGGGCCAGCTGTCTTTCTGAGTAACTGAGGCCTAAACATGGACACATGTTTCCAATTGCAGCATTCAGGACAAGTCTAAGGCCAGAATCTGGAAGAATTTCCAGACAATAAGAACATTAGGTTTTTCACGCAAGCCTTGCGAAACATCTTTAATGTCAGAATAGGAACCTACATGTACTTTGGGAACATTTTGCTCTAGTCAGGGGGCTGTGACAGGGACAGGCCTTGAGTCCTTATTTATTAATTTGTGACCCAGATTATTCGGTTTTTGTTTTGTGTTCTTAGCACCCATTTCATTTCTTGATTTCTTTCTCTGAACAAATTATGCTTTTTCCCCTATTCATCTGTGGAAATCTCTTTTGGTTTCTGCTTTCTTTCTTGCATTTAAAAGATTATCTTGGATATTGATTGAACTTCTGTCATTTAAAAAATAATCACCCAACAAATAGAACGTAATGTCAGGCAAACTGCTAAATATCAATGCATTTCTGCTTTTTTGCTTAGAACATGGAAAAGCATGTCAACCCATTTTTTAAAACAATGATGACTTCTTGAGCAAGGATTTACTGCCTTAAGAGATCACCGTGACGTGTGTTAATGAAAGATTGGCAGTGTGAAAAGCTTTAGCGCAACTGCTTGTCTTCAAAGTACCTTTCCTATTTGATTTAATTTCTTCAGTCTGATTCTTTTCTATCAGTCTAGATCTTTTTCCCCCTAAAATGTTGAGACTGACCAAGAAATATTTCATTTGTGATTGCAACCCTTCAATATTATCACAGAGATCTTTTTTTTTTTTTTTTTTTTTTTTTTTCTGCAGAAGAGCAAGCTCTTACCGTGCTATGCAAGCTGCCCATTTAAAACTATCATTGCTTGGCACCTATGCCCTAGTGACAGTTTGACCAACATGTGAGCAGGCACATTGCCATCCCGACAGATGGGCGGGAGTATAGGCAGCCAAGAAACCATGTATCTGCATCTAGTGTGTTTGTTAAGGGCAGGATTCCCAGTCGGGGATGTTCAAACGTCTGTCCATCCTGAGCTTTCACGCCTCTGGATAAAGGGATGTCATCATTAATTTCAGCTTCTGACTGAGATTCCATGGGTATATAAGAGCTTCTTGGCTCTTACCAAAGTAGGCAATTGGGGACAATCAGGATAATTGTTCTCTCCTTCATCACAGGACTACTTCAAATAATCCTTTCCTCTTTCTTCTAGCCAGCTAGGTTTACAGTGTGTGCAAACCTGTTCAGACATTGTCCCAATACTTCTAGAAGATCTGCTGCTTCATTTGTTTTCTGGTGTACAGAGGCTTTGAAAGTCATCTAATGTTTGTGCTTTGGACAGTGATGTATATGATTGAGGTCAGGTAGCTCTCAGTTCACATGTTCACCACTGTATGACATTAGAGCATCCTGATTTTACCATCAGATCAAGGTAAAATAATGCCTATATCAGGGTGGCTGTGAGAATGAACTGGGAGATGTGTATCTGAATTACTTGGTATAACACCTGGCCCACAGTAAGTGTTTATCATCTTCACTATCATCATTGTTGCTTTAACATACTGAAGATATTTTTCTCTGGAGAATTATTTGAAACAGGAAATCTTTTTTCAGCTCATCTCCCACCATTTTTGAAAGTCATGGAGTGTTCATAAGTACAGTGTCTGGTCTATAATGGAATACTTCCAGTGACAGGGAACTCACTACCTCTGGAGCAGGTTTTTCATCCATGGCACCACTGACATTTTAGATGGATCATTCTTAGTTGGGGGAGGGGTTCTCTGAATTGTAGGGTGTTTAGCAGCATCCCTGGCCAGTGGGGACAAAATCATCCCAGATTGAGGATCACTGTTCTAGAGATAGTCTATCTTGTTCTTAATCAAGTTTTGACTGTTCATATACTTTTTCTTCTATTGAGTGGAAACCTTCATTATTTCTCCTATCTGGTTCTGTCTTTTGGAGACACCAAAATAAGCGGCATCTCTGTTGTGTAACATCCTTTCAAGTACTTGGTCATCAGGTTTTCTCAGTCTTCCTGAGTTGAGACATCTCCAGTTCATTAGCTGTTCCTTACAAGGCATGATTTCATGGCATTTCACACATTGGTGGCTTTCCCTTGACTTAATTCCATTTTTAAACTGTAGTGTTTAGGATTGAATGCAGTACTCTAAGGCTGGTTTGATTAGTAAAAAAATAGAATCACTTTTTTGTTTTG
Organism: Canis lupus dingo; assembly: GCF_003254725.2. Classification (NCBI taxonomy): domain Eukaryota; kingdom Metazoa; phylum Chordata; class Mammalia; order Carnivora; family Canidae; genus Canis; species Canis lupus. The sequence goes on from NC_064250.1 coordinate 65,630,293, forward strand.
GATACAGCCTTTTAATTCTAGTAGTGTAGGGAAGAATAATACCTCTGTACATACATATTCTTATTATCAGCTTGTTGACCACATCATACATCAAACTTGGATGATGTTGAGTAGATATGTCTAAGCTGTATCTTTTTTTTTTTTTAATAAAGATTTTATACATTTATTCATCAGAGACACAGAAAGAAAAAGAGAGAGAGAGGCAGGCAGAGACATAGGTAGAGGGAGAAGTAGGCCCCTTGCAGGAGCCTCATGTGGGACTCAATTCCTGGACCTGGGAACACACCCTGAACTGAAGGTAGATGCTCAACCGCTGAGCCACCCAGGCATCCCTAAGCTGTATCTTTATCCTATTCTTAGGCATTTGTTTTGGGGTCCAAAATGGGAGCTTATGTTTATGCTGTTAAATTTATTGGATTTAGCTAACTGCAGTATTCTTGGTTGACTCAGAAGTTTCTTCTAAAAGAAAGAGTAGGTGATGATGCCATCAACAAAGATTGAAAATACAGAAGCACGGGCCATGTGTTTGCATGTGTGTGCATGCGCGCATGCAGATTGAAGAGGGAATTGAAGATGGAAGCCTGGTGAACCTCCATATTAAGAGGCATCTGGGAGAAAGGAAGGAAAAAAAGGTTTCCAAGGTTAGGGTGGGCAGAAGGTAGGATGAAAATGAGAAGAATGTCTTGGAGGCTGGAGTGACTGAAGTACTGTGGTAAGTACTTGAATACAAAATAAACAGGACATGGTCTGCTTTCTCTGCTCATTTGTATTTCCCTGTCATCTAACTGTTCAGTTAATGGCACTATCTAGTCAGTTATGCCTGGAAAATTAGTTATCCTTCATATTTTCTTCACACTCTCACATCTATTTATCATGTTTTACTGAAAATTTTTTTTCCACCTGAAGTATAGCACATACTGGAACAAGAATGCAAGTATCAAGGATCTAGATCAGCGATTTTTTTTTCTTTGAACAAAGTGAACACACTAAAATCACCACCACCCAGGGCAAGACATTCACTATTCCAGCTCTCCAGATGCCCTTGTTGTGCCTTTTCCAGTAATCACTCCCACCTAAGGTAACCACTGTTCTGACTTCTTTAACTATAGCTTCGTTTTGCTCACTAAGAGAAATTATACCGTATATAGTCCTTTTTCCCAAACTTCTTTTATGTGGCATTGTGTCTGAGGTTCATCCTTGCTGCATGTAGATCGTTGTTTTAGCTCTGTTGTTCTGGTTATCTGTTACTGCATAACACATTAGTTTTGGGTTTTGATAACTGCATAACACACCACTCTAAACTTGGTGGGGTAAAACAGCACCATTTTATTGGCTCATGGATTCTGTGGGTTAGGAATTTGGTGGGTATAGCTTGTCCATGCTCTACAGTGGTTGGGGTCTAAAATCATTTAGAGGCTCCTTCACTCACATGCATGATGCCTCAGCTGGGATGTCTTGAAGATGATTGTCTGGGATTGTTGACCACAGCACCTACATGTAGAATTCTCCACTAGGCCTGGGGTTTTTGCAGCATGTCAACTGGGTTCCCAGAGGAAGCTTTCTGAGAGTGACTTCTCCTTGAGAGTCCTATAACATCACTCTGCTATACTGTTGGTTGAAATAGATACCAGCCTGCCTGGATTCAAGAGAGGAACATAGACCTCGTATCTTTCTGGGAGAGGTGTCAGAATTTGTGACCATTTCTAAAAATCACAAATTATATACCACAGTTTATCTACTGTATTGTAGATGAATTTGAGTAATATCTACTTTGGAGCAGTTATAGAAAATGCTGTTGTAACCATTCTTGTACCTATCTTTTGGTTCACATATATATTCATTTTAGTTGTATATAAAACTATTGGCCGTAGTACTTATGTATCTTCAGCTTTGATGGATAGACGCTGCCAGACAGTTTTCCAAAGGGGTTGTATGAATTTATACTTCTACTAACAATGTATGTGAGATCTCGTTGCTCTGCAGTCTTGCCTCTACTTGATACTGTCATTTAAACATTTAGAATTTTTTTTAACCATTCCGTGGTTGTGTAGAAGATCTCAGTGTGATTTTATTAAAGATTTTATTTATTTATTCATGAGAGACACAGAGAGAGAGGCAGAGGGAGAAGCAGGCTCCCTGCGGAGACCCCGATGTGGGACCCGATCCCAGGACTCTGATCACGACCTGAGCCAAAGGCAGGTGCTCAACCACTGAGCCACCCAGGGGTCCCCTCAATGTAATTTTAATTGGCATTTCCTGGATAAACAATTTGAACACCTTTTTATATACTTGTTAGCCATTTGGTTATCCTCTGTTGCAGACTGACCAAGTTTTTTTTGCCCATATTTGACAAACTGGGATGTCATCTTATTGAAATATTGGTCTTTGTACATATTCTGGATATGAATTTTGTGTTGAATATATGAATTGTAAAAATCTCTTCCTATCCTATGGCATAGCATTTCACTCTTGTAACATGTCTTTTGATAAACTAAAATTCTAAATTTTAATCAATTCCATCTTACCAATCTTTTCTTTATGGTTAGTGCATTTTGTGACCTGTTTACTTTTGCTACCCCACAGTCATGAAGATTTTTTTTTTTTATGGTATCTTCTACTGGTTTTATTATTTTACCTTTCATATTTAGGTCTGAGTTTCCAGGAACTGATTTTTGTGTGTTGTGAGGTAGGGAGATCAAGATCCCCCCCCCCCCGCCCATATGTGTATCCATACCAGTAGTAGCAGGTAGCATTGGTCAGGTAGACACAGTTGGGAGTTAGGGTTCCTGTATTCCTAGCCTTAACCTACCTTTCATGCACCTTCTGAACTGGGCTTATTATTAAACGCTTCTGGCTTCAACTTCATCTGTAAAAGGAAGGATTTGAATGAAATGTTTTCTGATTTTCAGTCTGGCTCTCTTTTGTTAGATCATTCTATCTAGTTTGAGAGTGTTATTTAGGTTTGTTAGACTCTACTTAGATCTGAATTCTATCTGATATATTCATGATAATCTCCCAGCTTTCTGCTATCGCCAGTAGTGATGAGTACGCCATTTAGATGTTCATCTAAACTACTGATGAAATACAGCTTTTTTGATCACGTTGGCAAGTCCCTGCCCAAACATGGTCTTCTGATCTTCTTAGTATGCTTTGTCCTTTGCCAGGAACTCATTATTCTGTTTTAGTAAGCCGTGGTTCATGATACCAATTCAGTTTTTGAAAGCCTTGTGCTATCTTGCCCCTTACTTCAGTTCCTACTTGAATTTTTAAGAGTCACAGATACAGTGTAGAGTTTCATGAATCATCAGAAGTCGTTCATGACCAGTGCGCTCTAATTTCTGCAGTCTCCCTTTAGAGCGTCTTGCATATGTGCTCCTGGAAAGTGGTATACCTTTGAATATCAGGTTTACGTACTATAATTGTGCCCTAAGCAGAGTAGTCAGGAATTATCTGGATGATAGAACAGGAAATCTGTCATTTGCTGGTTCATTTGTCTTTGTAGAGGCCTGCTTTGGGGTGACTTCTGCCCTTCTTTCAGAAGGTAAAGTTTAAAAAAAAAAAAAGGTAAAGTTTTGTTTCCACAAAACACTGTAATTCCAGTATAGCGTTATTGTTCCTTCTTTTATTATCTTTGATCCCACATTTTTCTTCTCATTAACTTTTTAAAACACCTTTATTGAGATGTAGTTCACAAAACCTATGATTCACTCATTTAAGGAGTATTGTTCAGTGATTTTTAGCATCTCCCTGGGACTACAACTATCATCATCATCTAATTGTGCAATATTTTCATCAACCTTAAAAGAAACCTCCTACCCATGACAAGTCACTCCATTCTCTCTTCACTTCCTACAGCCCTAGGAAACTATCAGTCTTTTTTTTTTTTTGTCTCTATAATGCTTATTTTGGAAATCTTACATAATTGGAGTTGTAAAATATGGGGTCTTTTGTAACTGGCTTCTTTCACTTAGTATAATGTTTTCAAGGCTAATCTATGTTGTAGCAGGTGTCAGTACTTCTTTTTATTCCTCAGCAATATCCCATTGTATGGATAGGCCACATTTGTTTACTTATTCATCCGCTGAAGGGCATTGGAGTTGCTTCCATGTTTAGACTGCTATGGATAATACTGCTATGAACCTTATGTACAAATTTTTGCATAGTGTATATTTTAATTTCCCTTAAGTATGAACCTACCAGTAGGATTGCCATGTCATAAGGTAAGTTCTGTGTTTAACTTTTTAAAGAACTGCCCAATTGTTTACCAAAGTTGACTGTATAATTTTACACTTTTGTAGCACTGTACGTGGATTCAGATTTCTCCAAATACTCACCAGTACTTGTTATTGTGTCTCTTTTTGTTTGTGTCTTTGTGAGTGTGAAGTGGTATCTCACTGTAGTTTTGATTTTCATTTCCCTAATGACTGATGCGGTCGAGCACTTTTTTGTGTGCTATTGGCCATTTGTACACCTGTTTTGGAGAAATGTCTGTCTAAATCCTTTACCCATTTTTAAATTGGGTTGTCTTTTTATTATCTTAACGTTCAGTCTGATTTATTTTCAACTAGAAATATTTTTTTGCCTTGGTATTCTTTCCTTTGTTTTTCATTCATTTTGTTCAGGGACCATTCATTCTTTCTATAGTAAGCCAGAGGATTAAGAGGGTTTTCAAGCCTTTTGCATTCTCTTGGCAACAGCTTCCCTTGGCAACCTACATAATTGTGGAATACCTTAGACTGGAAAATGTACATCTCCTGATTACTGGAATAGATCCTTTATAGTTCATACTGATTCTAAAATGAACCATGCTTCTTTCCCTGCAAATCAGTGGGTAAAACTCCAAGCTTAGACTTTAATCCAAGTAATTTTACAGGTGAGGTAAAAAGACCTGGAGAAGTTGGACCATGTTTGGGTTCACAGCAGGTAGACCTGGAACATGGTTTTAATTCAGCCCATTCTTAAGAAAAATGTTGGTTTCTCACAAAGTGACAGCTTCATGTTAGACTTGGGATACCAAGGTTAGACAGGGTCCCTAACTTCCAGATTCTCACAAAATGTGTCAAAAGAGAGTGACATATATGCAATTAATGGTAATACAGTGTCACTACTGTGACATTTGGGCAACGGTGTAGAGTCTAGTGCTCGTAACACCACTTAGAGCTCAAATTTTCACTTTACTTTCTTTTGCATGTAGGCAGAATTAGATTTTTGAGTAGTTGATTTTGTCTGGACCATTTAGTAAAGAATAGTAACAAGAGTGCCATCATTCACATGCTGAGATTGCAAACATACTTTAGAATATTGGGGGATTTACAATGGAATCTGAAGATAGTCTCATCAAGTACACTGTTTTTATACATATATTATTAACTGTTTTTTCAAATATTCTGCAGTGGTTCATTACATTTTTTCCCCCTGAATTTGTGTCAATATTTTATATTAAAAAACAACAGCTAAAAACTTCTTTCTGAAGATACTTACATCAGTGATTTATTTCATTTTTTTGTTCTTTTGATCTTTGGAAGTCATTCTTTTTATTCAGCAGAGTTGGGCTGGGTATTTATAGAAACATGGGAATATATTTCTGTTTTATCTTTTATACTGTTTTAATGGCATTTGTAAAGGTATTAGATTGTAATATTAAAGTGAATATTTTACCACCTTAGGACTTCTTGTTTCACAAATGATTTATTTTGTAGCATATACTCTTTTTTAATGCTGTGTTAAATAACAAAAAGGCATTTCTGCAGAAATTATATTTTCCATATGTGTGTTTTGAATATTGGTTGGTCTTACTAACTTACTGGTTCTAAAAGCCATGGACAAATTATTTAACTTCTCTTCTTCCCAGTATTGTTATATGCAGTCAGTATAATGTCACCTATGTTTTATGCTTATTCTAAGAGTTAGAGATAGTGATTTAAAGTAGCCAACGAAAAAAAAAAATAAAAAAAAATAAAGTAGCCAACGTACAGCCTGCCATATAGGTGCTTAATAGTGAGGGTAGCTGTTGTTACATGTTTATTCATATGTAAGAGCTGTAATTAATGGCTAATTGATTCTTCCTGTTACTGATTCAGTCATACATATTTTTATTCATTTAGGATTATTTGGGCAAAAATAAGTGATCATATTAATGTAAGAACTTCATGTCAATATTTACTTTCAGATTGTATTGCTCTTTAGAGACTGACCTAGGCTTTACATCAAAACATAAAGTTTTGGTCTTATCTGCATTGAGGGTTGTTTTTCTACATCGTCAGTTGCTCTGTTTTCAATTTGAGCTAATGGCTGGGGCTGAGTTGGGCGGATCCTGATGTTCAAAGAGCAGATTCCAAAGTGACAACATTGGAAAGAGCTTTTAGTATTTTTTGTAATACAAACTGTTTTATTATTTATGAAGAATTCTTTTTTTTTTTTTTTAAAGATAATGAGGTTTTTTTTTTTTTTTTTAACTTTTATTTATTTATGATAGTCATACAGAGAGAGAGAGAGAGACAGAGACAGAGGCAGAGGGAGAAGCAGGCTCCATGCACCGGGAGCCCGACGTGGGATTCGATCCCGGGTCTCCAGGATCGCGCCCTGGGCCAAAGGCAGGCGCCAAACCGCTGCGCCACCCAGGGATCCCTATTTATGAAGAATTCTTTAGAAAGTTTTAGTTGAAAAATAACATGCACACAGTAAGAAATTTAGACAATATAGGAAGATAAAGAATGGAAACTAAACCTCCTACCACAAAGGCATCTTTTGCTACCAATTGATTATATAGGGTACCAGTAACATACTGTATATATACATGGTACATTGTTGCACAAGTCCCTGGGGTGCTAATCATATATATTCAAGCATATGCAGCATACGTTTTTCACTTTATCTTGAAGACTGTTCCATATTGATGTATATAGGTTTACCTCAGTTTTTAAACTACATATTCATTCTGTGGATATGCCATCACTCACTTAATAAGTTCCCTTTGGATGTAAATTGCGAGTGTTTCCAGTCTTTTGTTAATATTATGCTGTAGTGAATATCCATGTACACGTTAACCTTAGAATAACATTTATTTTACTAACAGAAATGGACTCATTCAGGAATAACAGAATTGTAATTCAGGACAAGCAAACTGTGGCAAAACCAGAGGCTAGTCCGACAAAAGAGAGGCACAAGAGGAAAGAGGAAGCTGAGTGAGGTCATTCTGAGTGAAAGTCCACTGGAGGGAATCAGGGGTTCTGGGTGCTGGGGCTTCTCACTGGCTGAGCTGTGGGGGCAGTCTCTTTCTTGTGGGAGATGCAATGTACATCTTTCCCTTTGGGGCCTGTAATTGATGGTTCTTTTCTGTCCACTATTCTGCTGGGTTGTAGTTGTCAGTTCTTCCCCTAATGGATGTTGAGTGGTAGGGCTCCCCCTTCTAGCCTCTGACTCCCACTTTGATGAGGTGTCCCTTGTGAAATGGACACGATATGAGTGTACCTATAGGACAAATTGCTAGAAGTGAACTCAGCCATAGGGCTGTGCGTGTAATGTTTTGGTAGCTAATGCTAAATTGATGGGCCACGATAACTCCTACTAACCCAGTCTGTTTTGTAACTCTTTGAATTTGGCTAATCTGAGAGCTTAAAAATGTTGATTTTAATGGTAAATTAGGTTTTATTGTAATTTTATTTTGCATTTTATTAATGAAGCTGAGCCTATTTGCTGTTGATCTTTGGGATATAGTGTTAGTGAATGAGATCATGGTGATGAATAAGGTATATGTTTTACCTGTTAACCTAAGATGCAGGTGATGCAGATAAATGTATTTTATTTATTGTTTAAAAAGAGGAAAAAAAAGAAGGATAAACTAATAACTAATGAAAGCAGTTACATGTAGGGAAAGGACAGGAAGAGGGGAGGAATGGAAGCTGGAATGCTGAGCACACCCTGTGTTTTGGATCTGGAAATGTAAATGTTTTACAAAATTACAAAAATTCAAAGAGAAGAAGTATGTATCAGTTAACTATTTAGGTTAATGTTTGGAATCAAGAATTTTACATGAGAATAGAGACAAATATAAAGGCAAAGAAGTTAAGCAAAAACCCTATAATCCTAAATTTGAACAGGAAATATCAATATAAACTTGTGATGTATTTTCTCTTTGAAGAGACTTACTTCCTCTACCTTTGTCTACTCAAAAGATCTAGAAATAATGAGAACTTGGGACCAGTGAATATGTTAGGGTCCAGATCTTGGTCTCTAAACCATTTTTTTTCTACTAAAAGGAGACAGGCTTTTCGTAGAAGTGCTTGATTTTAGATTTGGGGCAGAAAAATATGCATGAGGAATCTAGAACATTTTATACTAGAGAGCAAGGAAAATATCCAGGACTGTTGGGGTTGAATCAGAAGGGTATAGTGACAATGCAAAGGGCTTCCATCGTTTAGTGCAAAAGAGAAAAGAGGCACCCTGGCTGCAGAAGCTGCCTGACATTCATGTCAGGCCATGTCCTCCAGTTGAATGTAAGCAGTCTTACGGAATACCTCAGGCAGGGTTTCATTCACATTATGATAAAATGAAACCAAGCACAAAGCCATGGTCTCTGTGCCATCCACAAAATTCTTGACCAAAATGAGTGATGGCTGCTGCTTTACCACTTACAGCCTTATGTTCATTCTAGTCTGGTCTTGCTGACCTAAGGTTTATGGAGATACCCCTTCATAGAATTACCCTACTTTCCAACATCCAATTTAGAGAAACTCCTGCTTCCTTAGATCCTCCCCTAAATTACCCAGCCAAAGCCTGAATCCTGTGATAGATTCTTTAGAACATTCTTTTACTGAGCTGCCCTAGTATTCCTGTGGAATGTGTTCTCCCAGCAGGTTTAACTATAGCTGTGTGTTCCTGGTGTTCTTTCACCGAGGGACACTAACACCAGATAGATGATAGGATAGTTTGAGTAACAGTAACAAAAGATATCGGGGAACACGTTCAGTGATGCTATAAGGATCCAATGAGCAAAATTCACAAAGTGAGAAATTCTGCAAGACAAATGACAAGGGAAGGAAAAAAAAAATAAAAGGGAAATGGCATTTGTTCATTAAAGAAATTCAAAGACATCCGCCAGATGCAGCAACTAGCTATAAGGAGATACTTCTTGAAATAGTTAGGGAGTCTTTGAATTTGTTACTAGATGATAATATAGGATGATTGTTAATTTTATTAGATATGATATTTAGTAACTATATTTTAAAAAAAGTACCTGTTAGAAGAATTTGCGTATGAAATGATATGATTTGCTTTGAAGCCATTCTGAAGGGGCAAGTAGATTGGGTATAGGGAAGAAACAGATTGGCTGTGTGTGGATAGTTGTTGAAACCAGGTAACATGTACGTGGGAGTTCATCATACCGCATCTCTACTTTGTATGGATTTGAAAATTCTAGTAAAGAGTGTGTGTGTGTGTGTGTGTGTGTGTTTCTAGAAGCCTTTTGTATTTCTTTTTCTTTTTTTTTTTTTTTAAAGATTTTATTTATTTATTCATGAGAGATAGAGAGAGAGAGAGAGAGATGCAGAGAAACAGGCTCCATGCAGGGAGCCTGACATGGGACTTGATCCCGGGTCTCCAGGATCAGGCCCTGGTCTGAAAGTGGTGCTAAACCATTGAGCCACCGGGCTGCCCCCTCTTTTTCTGTGACTTTCTGCTCCTCACTTTTCCATTTTTCTGTTGGGTTTTTGCCTTTTTTTTTTTCCTTAGAAAGGAATCATTAGATACTAAGAAAATTAGCCTTTTGTTATGTTTTGTAGATTTCATTTGCCTTTTGGGTTTGTTTGTGCTATTTTTAACCAATGATGGATTTTAATTTTGTCAAATGTGTCAATTTTCTTTGTGGCTTACCTGTTTTATTTCATTCTCTACAAAAACCTTTTTTTTTTTTTTTTTTTTTGTCTCTGAGAGTCTTTAAAGTTTTTCTTTTATGTTTTCATGAATAATTTTTTAATGACTAGAGTGCATTTCTGATATGCTCAGACTATTTGGTCATCCTAATTTCCTGGCATTTAGAGCTATTCTCCCCTCGAGCCCTGCCATAAGAATATATAAGGAAAAATGTTTAGTTGCTATCCTGTGAAAATTTAAATGTGAACACGCAGGAATTAACTGTATACAAAGCTTGGTCATTATTTTGCCCCCAAGTAGGAGAACTCATGGGAAAGCTATCATTTACAAAAAAAAAAAAAAGCCAAAATATGCTAAATGCTGTATAAACATATTAACAGTGTAGTTCATTTTTTTACATTTATTTATTTATTTATTTATTTATTTATTTATTTATTTATTTATGATAGTCATACAGAGAGAAACGAGAGAGAGGCAGAGACACAGGCAGAGGGAGAAGCAGGCTCCATGCACTGGGAGCCCGACGTGGGATTCGATCCCGGGTCTCCAGGATCGCGCCCTGGGCCAAAGGCAGGTGCCAAACCGCTGTACCACCCAGGGATCCCCAACAGTGTAGTTCAACATTTCCAACTTTGAAACATTTTCAGTGTTTGCTTCACATAGAGAAGCATTCCTTGTAGCTCCGTTTGTAGGGCCTGTGGGTCATACCTCCCTTTGAAGTCAGTATCTTCAGACTTGTTCCCCTCTTAGAGGTCATGCCTTTGTATGGGCAGAGCAGGAAGTCCCCAGTGTCTGCTCTCTGTGGGACAAATGAATGTTACTGTAATGTCTTCTTCATGGTGGTTTCCTGGATACCTGTTAGGACTCCAGGGATGGATCTTCTAACCATCACATCTACAGTCAGACAGTCAGAAAGAGAGGTGCACAGCGAGACCTCATGGAATCCTTCCCTTTTCCGAGAAGGGGTGGCAGCCAGGCATCCTGAGCTTGTGTTTGAAATTAGACCATCCTATGTATTCTCAGTTGAAAATTAATTCTGCAGTTAGTGCTCCTCTTTTAGAACTTTTAGAAATCACTTGAAGGAAATAAAAGTTGAGGAAGTACACTTGATATACTATATTTTAAACATTTTATTCGCTATACCAAAAAATGTTGTAGTGTAATGTAAATCAGTTTTCCAATACAAGTAGAAAACATTCTGACTAGGAAGAAATTTTTCTTCTCTGAGAATACCCACTTTCTTTTTCAGAATTAGAAGCGTGAGTCTTCACCTCGTTCTTTCCAGCGTAGGTGTGAAAACCTGACTAGTGTGACAATTGCTTCCAAAGATTGTGTCACAGTTTGAGTTTAGCTTAATGTTTTTCAGGAACAAGCCTATGAATTTATAGGATCATTATCTCTGGAGGTTCACTTCTATATGCTCATGGGTTGTTGTGCTATAGTTTACTCTTGTTTTGTTAATGTCACTATAGGTACCATAGGGCCACAAATGTTTTTCCTTCTTAAATTGATATGCCTGGTTCTCAGAGTGAGACTGGGGGGACAAACTGGGTGTCCCTAATAGGAACGCACAGTTAACCTTCCTGTGTCACAGGTTTTTATGTTAAATGGTATTGGTAATAAGTATATTTTTATTCTATGGATATCCTTGCAGTTTAGTCTCAGCCATAGGACTTATGGAGATAAAAGAAGTGTATGAAGACCCTCGGTATGATTGGGAAGAAGCTATATAAACTCAAGATGCTGTACTTTGTTTTTTAGATGATTTCTTAGCAGTAATCAACTGCATTAATCAACTTCTGATTAGCTGGCTCATTTGTAAGAGAATTGTCTTTAAATATATTGCTTTCAAATTGTTCCTGATATAATTTAGCAAAAGAGGTGATGAAGTTCTTTGTTGACCGATTATCTCGTTTGCTTTTTATTCTTTGACTTACTGTAGTTTGGCAGAGAGCCATTTACACCAAAACATGTAATTACTTTTTAATCCCAAATAAGTTTGAAATGTAAATGAGTGATTTTTGATCTGGGATCTGATGGGATGGGAAAAAGGTGGTTTTTGGGGGGACTCTTCTTAAATCATTCATTCACTAATTTATATTTTTTTCCCCAACTTCTGAAGTGTACTAGAGGGAGCTTTTATCGACATACATACATACATACAGTGGAAGTGTGTATAATAGAGCTAGTATGTTGAAAATGAGTGACTGAATGAAGAAAGGAGCATGTGCCAGCATATCTAGATTGGTGGTCCAGTCTGTGCATCACCTCCTCCGTGCTTTTCAACACATGGACGCTGGGGCTCTTGTGGGAGAGGGCCTGTGTGGTTCCTGAATTCTGCTGGTAATTACTGTGTGTAGCAAGGACTGAGAGCCACTGCCTCACATTATGGTACTTATGTAATTGAGTTTATAATTTTGCTCTGAACTTGCGCTCATTAAAAAAAATGAGAAAACAGAAGTTTCAGAGCTCTTGATATCTTAAAAACTTGCACCACGGGAAGAAGTGCTTTTTCCCTGCCCTGAAACCAAAAGAGTTTGGTTCTGTAAATGTCTACAACTTTCACTGTCTTTGATAGTTTTATCCGAGGATTCAGAAATTATCAGAGGATTCAGAAACATTCTTTACCTAGAGGGTTTTTTTATTGATCCTTGTTTGAAGCTGATGATACAAAAATCCTAACTGTATGCAGGTGTTTTTACGTGAAGGTGAGTGCAGCTTCTTGAGGCCAAAGGTTGCGTTGATTAACCATGTGTTTCCAGTTCCAAGCATCAGTTTCTGGCACAGATTTTGGAGGTGTTTAATAAATGCCTTTGGAATAAAGGAGTTCAAATATTTAATATTCTGGTGAACTAAATTGTTGTAAAGATAGAGCTTAGAATATCTAGAGTAAGAGATGATTAGCATGTTTCCTAGACCATCTGTCACTAATATCAATTGTTTCTACTTGGCACTGAAGACTTGTGGGTGGGGGGTAAGGGGGTTGGTAGCTTGTGTAAAGTTTAAAAAAAAAATCTTTAAAAACCTCCTAGGTTTTTCTGCACTCCTCTGTTTGGTAGCTAGAAGTCAGTGCAGTGTTTAAAAAATTGACATTCTTATTATTCAGGAAGGATTAATGGAGTCATTGGTTTTTCCAATAGCAATACCATTGTAATAAGTGGTAGCTGTTTCTGCTTTGCCCCCTTCCAGTCTGTTTGATGGATTAACCAGAGTGATCCTTTGAAAATGTAAGCTAGAGCATGCCACTTCTCTGCTCAAAACCCTCCCAGGATTTCCCACCTTACTGAGAACTAAGCTGTGTTGGGTGTGATCACCACCCCATGCCCTGTTACATCCCTAACATCAGCTAGTGCTCTACCATGGCCAACTCTTCTCTGGCTGCTCCCTGTTCCCACCTCCTTGCCACTTCCAGAACAAGCTAGGACCTTTGCACTTGCTGCTCCCTCTGTGTGGGATGCACTTCCTCTGGACGACTGCGTGGCCAGCTTCCCTCCCAGGGTCATTTTTTGCTCAAGGGTCATTTTCTCCTAAGGCTTTACCAGTTCTTCTTTTAAATTTCATCCCCCCTCCCCCACTCCTTCTCCTTACTTTATTTTTTCCCTTATCACTTACTACCATTGGACATTGAGCATGTTTTAATTTTTAAAAAAATCCTCTATCTTAAATTAAAAAAAAAACAATGAGAGCAGAGATCTTTTGTGTTTTGTTCATTTGTTTATTTTCTTATAGAACAGTTCCTGGCACAGAGTGTGCTCAACATAAATATTTGTCTAGCAAATGAATTAATGAAGCAGGCACTATACACTGGAATAATACAGAATAGTATGGAACTCACTATTTTTTTTTTTTTTTGAAATTAGAGGGTGTAGCATGGTAAAAATTTTTTATTTCCTTTCAAAAAGTTACAAACTGTTCACTCTAAAGCACTACTAAATTACTTACATTTAAGTTAAAGGGAGAATAGATCCTTATTCCTAGGCTCTGCTTTATAGGAATGGAATCTGATCCATTATAAGCCCATTCCTACCTTGAGGTGACATTTGTGACAAAGGCACTACAGAAGCACTGAAGATTTTGAATTTCTATCAAGCTTACATAGTTTAGTCTATTGATGGAGTGGATTCTGAGAATGAAATAATGTACATTAGCAAAAAATATCAAACGTAAAAACTGGTGAGAAATAGGTCAGCAGAAGGAGATTTTTTGACTCAAGTGTTCATGGAGTATGATTTTTATTTTGATTAAAGTATTATGAATTAAAATGCAAGTATAGTACATGTTCCCAAATCTTGTAGAAGTATATTTCCCCCTTTGCTAAAGTCAGGGTCCTGAAGTGGCCTGCAGTGCTGTGCTTGACATGTTGCTCCTGTGTTAACCTGCCATCACCTCCTCCTACTTTCCCCTTGCTCCCCCCATGTATAAAGCACACTGGCATCCTTACTCCTCTTCGGTTGCCTTCTGTGCTTCTTACTTAAGATTTTTGCACTGCTTGTCTCTGCCCACAGTATTCCCCCAGACTCACCAGCTGTGAATCTGCTCAGCCCTCACCTACTTTTCTCAGTGAGGCTCACATGCCTCCGGCTACTCTGCTCTCTCTGTCCTCCTCCACTAGTCTGTTACTTTCCTTTTTTTTTTTTAAAGCACAGCACCTACATTTTATGAAATGTTATATAATTTTCTCGTGTGTTTTAATTATCAGTTTGTGTCTTTCTCTGCTAGAATGTGTCAAAAGAGCAGCACCTTTGTATTGTTCCTTGAGGTCAAATAAGTATCTAGAACAGTGCTTGGCACTTGGCATATATTCAATAAATACTCATTAAGTGAGTGAATGAATGGATGTAATTCACGTAATAAGTTCACATAATTCATTTAGCCTTTATTTTGTACTGTGATAACTAGTAGATTTCTGTACAAGCATGCCTTGGAAATACTGCAGGTTCAGTTCTGGACCACCACAATCAAGTGAGTATTGCAATAAAGCAAGTCAAATGAATATTTTGGTTTCTTAGTGCAAATATAAAAGTTATGTTTACATTGTTGTATATTCTGTTGTGTGCAATAGCATTATGGATAAAAAACCAATTATATACCTTAATTAAATCTTTGTTGCTAAAAAATGCTATCATATGAGCTTTCAGTGAGTTGTAATCACTGATCATAGATAACCATAATAAATAAAATAAAAATGAAGAAGTATGAAATACTGTGAAAATTTACAAAATTACACAGAGACATGAAATGAGCAAATGCTATTGGAAAAATGGTGCCAATAGACTTGCTCTGGAGAAGGTTGTTACAGACCTTCAATTTGTAAAAAAACACAGTATCCTTGAAGTAAAGCAAAGCTCAATAAAAGGCGGTAGGCCTGTAATTTGCTTCTGTAAGGACAACCTTTGAAATAATACCACTTGTAAGACTTTCCTAGTTTGTGTGTATGTGTGTGTTTGCATGCATGCAGGAAGGGTGATTACATGGTCACCACGAATATGTTGGTATTATACTATATCCGTTTTACCTATCTATAAACACTTGTCATTTTTTAATTGTGGGGGACAAATAACACATAGAACCACAAAATTTATCACCGCTACCATTTTTTAGTGTATAGTTCAGTAGTGTTAGGTGTGTACACAATTGTTGTGTAACCAGTCTCCCAAACTCTTTTTATCTTCCGAATTTGAAACTGTACCCACCACTCAACAACTCAAGAGCTCCCCTCTTCCCCCTCCTCTCAGTCCCAGCAACCATTCTATTTTCTGTTTCTGTAAATTTGACTGTTATCGATACCTCATGGTATGGAATCCTACAATATTTGTCTTTTTGTGACTAGCTTGTTTCACTCAGCATAAGGTCTTGAAGATTCACCCATACTGTAGTAGGAGTCAGAATATCCTTTTTAAGGCTGAATGATGCTGCACTGTACGTATACACCACATCTTATTTATTCATTCATCTGCCCACAGACACTTGGGTTGCTTCTACCTTTTAGCTGTTGTTAGAAGTGCTACTGTGAACATGGGTGTGCAAGCAATTTCTTCGAGACTATAAACTCTTTTCTTGAGATCTGTTAGCTTACAGGAAAAGTGTACCAACCCGTTCTATTTTTGTATATGCCTCCATCTTAATTTCAAAGCTCTTAATTTTATTTCTAAGATCTGAAGTTTATTTAACAGCATGTTTTTCTTTTATGTAATTTACTTTCACATTATAGAATTTGTATTTTGGTGTAAGCTGGGGAAGTGTAGGTGTCCCGCTTTTTTAACATGATTCATTCCTGGAAAACCATATGTCAAAAAGCAGGACAAGCTCCTTGGAAAAACAAGCTACTACTTATTGTATTTTTCAAATTATCTAGACTGTGAATGACCTAAACCGTAGAAATAGCACCAGGATGGTATTGCGTTGTGGTAGCAAAGGAAGGAAATGTTTCTAGAAGGAAAGAATGAACAGTGTTGCTGGCAGAAGGGAGGGTGCAGTGTCATTTGGACTCGGGTGCCCTTAGTCCAAATGAGTATGAGCAGATCCTGAGGGTGGAGTCTGGCTGGAGTAAGGTGTGGCGCCAGCAAGGAGAACAGAGAGGTTACTAGTAGGGGCACATGATTATTGAGACATTGGCATGAAAGGAAGAAGAAAGGACAGCAATGGGGAGGGACCAATCAATAGTGTAAGTCTTAAGGTTGGAAGGGATGGGATACGAGGCAGAGGTAAAGGACCATCTGATATTTGGTAGAGGAGCAAAGCTTCCCTGAATTGTGATAGGAGGGACAGAAGATAGGATGGATGCCCAAGTAGGCTTGATGTAGGTGCAGGTGGTGTGTAGGTTTGGGTTTTAGAAAGAGAAAACAATTTCCCCTTAAAACTTCAGTTTTCTCTCTCAACTGGGAGATGAGGTCATCTCTTGAAATTTATGAGTTAAGAAGAGGAATGACTATTTTGAGGAGAAGAAACAGGGTTTGACATAGTGATTATATGTAGAGAGTGGGAAGAGATAGATACCAGTTGCCAGGCTTGGAGAAGGGAGACATTCAGTCTCCATTGCAGTTGAGTGAGGTACATTAAGCATAAAGTTAGACGTCAGATGTTTGTGAAGATTAATTTGACACATTTATTGAATTCCTACCTACTGCAATGTGTTGGAAGACAGTTCTTGTACCCAGGGAGCTTAGAAGCTTATCGAACATTTATTACATAAAAGAAGAGGTGAGAACAGTCCTGAAACTTCAGAGATCAGATCTGACTGAAGGAGAGAGAGATCTTTGGGTTTGGAAAAGACTTGAGTCAGTGTTGATGGGGAGGTGGGGGGTGGGGGTGGGTGAGAAAAAGCTTCACACAGAAGAATTTGTAGGTACTATGTTAATAGAATGGTGAATAGTCCAGTTTGTTCAGAATTATCCATGAGTCAGTTTGTCTCCAGTGCAGTTTAAAAACATATCACAGAAGCTTATGATTTAAAGAAGATTCTGTAGAAGTATGTGACCCCGCTAGTCACCCATATATAAACAGGCCTTATTGCTGCACTGTAGATTCCCGGTTTGGGCCAGATGAATTTGTAGAGCTCATCAAGTGTGATACTTTACCATCCATTCAAGCTTTTTTTCTGTCTTCAGCAGGCGATTAGAAAAAATTATTCCAAACTTGAATCCAGGACTTGAAAAATGTCAGTTGTCTAAATACAGTATCATATTGTGATAAATATAGCTGTTGAAATAAAAAGAATATCTCTTCACAAAACTTTGTTTTAATATTCACAGCAGAACTTTTTTGGGAATGTTATCTGAGAAATAGGACCATTTTATTATCAGAGCTGACTATTAATTAGGGTATTGTTTCAGATATAAAAGTTGATCTGCCACTGAAATTCTATTTGAATATGTATAGTTCCAAGCTTGCTTTGTGTATTTAATAACTTTAGTACCATAATTACTCTGTTTACAATTAAATTTTGGTGAATATGCTAATACGGAATATTGCAGTGAGTGATTTCAGCAAAGGGCAGTGCTGATTTGCATCTTGATGTGCTTTTCACTTGCATCTGCATTTCATTTAATGTCACTGGGAAAAGAAATGGTCAGATTATGTAATGGGTTTTGTGACAGTAAAGTTTTCCTTTTCTTTGAAACCTAAACTACTGTAATAGTGGATTTGCTTTCCTCCAAGTGGGCAGAAGTGATGCAGAAAGGTTGGGTTTGGTGGAGTTTTGTGCCCTCCAGCGTATTGTTTAACAGAAACCTAATGTAGGTATTGGTTTCATCAGTAGAAGAAACCTATAATGTATTAAGGCAATTGTTGAATTCAAATTAGTGTTTTAAGTTCTTTAGGAAAGTCACCGAGTTACTGAGGCAAATGCTTGTGGTTGTAAAACTTAACGATTTTTGAGTTGAGGCTTCTGGTTTTAAATACTTCTCCTCCTTTTCAGAAATCACATGAAAAGAAACAAGGAGATTGAGAAACAGTTCTCATATTCTCTGAAACTAGGGGAACTTCTGTGACCCTAAACCAGGAAATAAGAGGGGTGGCTAAACGCTAAAGTCAAATGGGGGTGTGGCAGGGCGTAGAAAGGGGACAGTCTTGGCGCTGAGACACAGCTCAGACGGTGCTGGAAGAGGAGTGTTCTCCAGAGTGAGTGGAGTGCAACCAATAAGGTTTTGTTTGGAAAAATAGGATATGGGTGTTGGCAGAACGACTTTATGTGAAAAAAAAAAAAAAAAGATAAAAGAACAACTTTGTATGAACTTGTTTTGTCCTTAGTTTACTTAGGCTGTATGATATATTTAAGTTCCTCGAAACCTGTGGATCTCCCTAACGTGCATGCATGACCGAGACAGAGAAAAAAAACTGGGGAACGGTTTGGAAAATTCCTGTGTTCCTACCCCTGGTTATCTTACACCAGTATAAGTGTAGACAAATCAAAATTATATCAGCAAAATATGAAACCATCAGATAACTAAAAGAAGACATGGGAGGTATTTGAAAAGAGTAATTTGGGAGCAGGCTTTCCAAGGATGACAGACATAAAGTCCAAAAGCTAAAAATAAACTCAAAAGACAAACGGGTGAGACTATTTGCAATATAAAGAGCTAATCTCTTTACTAGAGACTATATGAGAAGTGCCTATAAATAAAAAAGCAAAAGCAACCAATAGTTGTTAGGAAATGAAGTACAGATTTTACTTAGGAGTGCGTGGGTGTGTGTGTGTGTGTGTCTCTGATTGGACAAGCTCATAGAGTCTGAAAAGATTCTCAGTTTTGGTCCCTTGGTGATTGTTAATTATAGGAACAGTAATTTTTTAATGCTTAAAACCATAAAATATTTCACAATACACAAGACCTTATTAAGCAGACACAGACTTAGTGAATTATCAGGTGCTATTAGAACCACCACGCACACCAGGAAATAGAACCACCTGCCCGTCCTCATCACAACTTTCTTACACTTCTGAAAGTAACTTCTATCTTTTATGGCAATCGCTTCCTTTTCTTTATCGGTTATCACTACAATGTGCATCCTTAAATACTTAAGTATGGATTTGCCTGATTTTGTTTTGTTTTAGATACGTTGTTTTTCATCTGTCTCTCTTCTCCCCCATCTCTTGTTTTTTTCCTTTATCTGTTGAAGGAATGGGATCATGTGTACTGTAGGGTTTCCCATCCTTGGGACTTGGCTGATTGCATTCCTGTGCTATAGTTTATCATGTTCTGTTCTATTCATCTCCTGTGAATTGATAGGCTTGATCAGATTCAGATTCTATTAATTTTTTATTTTTATTTTTTGGCAAGATTACTTCATGGGTAGTGGCGTATTCTTTTATCAGGAGGCGTATAATATGTCTGGACACCTCTCACATTTTGATGTTAGTAGCTATCAGTGCTCAGTGTCTGGATCCATTAATTCATTAGAAAGTGGAAGTGGTGTTAACCTAAAACCATTCTTATTCATTTATTAGCTGAAATTTTCCCATAAGGAGAAATTTCTCTTCATCCAGTATTTGGTTACCCAGTGGTACAATTCATGTAAGAAAGAGAGGATAAATGCTTGATTCTTTTCTTTCTTTCTTTTTTTTTTTTTTTTTTAAAGCAGCTTTCAAAATTGAGTGGTTTCCTGTTATTCTCTAGAGGTGACCATTTAGGTTTTCTTACTATTATAAACTCTTGGATTTACCCATTTTATGTGTTTTAATCCATAGCGGTTATTATCTTTATTGAGTCAAATTGGCTCATCTTTGGTCAGTGGGAACGTTTAAGTTGGCTCCTTAGACATATCTGACATAACTCTCATAGTTTTTGATAGCTTCCTTGACACCTAGAAATGACAAGACGTTCCAAGTCTATCTTGTACATTTCTAGCTCCACACCTGGAATCAGTCATCTCTTCAAGAAATCTGATTTCTTTTACAGGAAACAGTATTTCAAGCATACAATTTGTGTACTAGAAATACTCATTACTACTGGGTTGGTTATTTCTAAGCTTTTTGTGGCTAGGGCTAGGAAATGCAAAGGTGTGTGGGTGTGCCTGTGGGCGTTCACGTGTACACGTGCTTTTTGTGAAGATAAAATAACTTCTGAATTAAAAGTATATTCTTTTTAAAAATATTTTATTTATTTATTTATTCATGACAGACACAGAGAGAGCAGAGACACGGGCAGAGGGAGAAGCAGGCTCCCTGCACAGGCTCCCTGCAGGGAGCCTGATGTAGGACTCCATCCTGGGGATCACACCCTGGGTTGAAGGCGGCGCTAAACCCTAAGCCACCTGGGCTGCCCAAAAGTATCTTTGTATAAAGCATTTTTAGCCTTACTTCTTCTGCCTTTCATCTGTATCCCCTTTCTTTCATATATGAATCTTGACTTTTAAGGATGCAGGGGCATGACAATTAAAATATCACATTATTGCTCATTTGCATTATTCCACAGCTATATATACAGTAACCTTAGTTTATAAAACCAAGTATCGTTTACAGTATAATTACCCGAGAGTTGGTTTTTTGGCATATATTCCTCCCCCCCCCCTTTTTTTTTTAACAGTTGTACCGTATCTACTTCGTCAGAACATATGCCTGTTATGTATCCTGTCCTTGTAGTCTTTGTTGAGTCTTGCTTCTACAAATCAGTGTCTGCTTACTGCTCACTCCCAGGTCTTCCAGCGATGTTTCTTTGGGCATTTTGGATATCTGAGGCTTGTTCTCTGGTGGATTCTTGCTCCCTTTTTCCAAGTTGAGAACACTTCTGGTTTTTATACTTGAAATTTAACAGAATGTAAAATCTGTGGTTCATGTTTCTTTGTCTTAACTATGTTACTTTCCCTTTTTTTTTCTGGCATAGGTATTGCTGTCAGAGTGATGACAGTCTGATTTATTCTCCTTATAAGAGATCTGTTTTTGGCCTGGTTGCTCAAAGAATACTTTCTTTTCCGTGGGGTTCCGTAATTTTGCTAGGTGTGTTTGAGCGCAGAGTTGTCCTGGGCTGATTTCTCCATGTACCGGGAGAGGTGTGACCTTTCGTTTTGAGGGTTTTTTTTTTTTTTTTTTTTTTTTAAAGTTCAGGAAAGTCTTCTTAGATTAAAGCATTTTTAGTATTCTGTTCCCTTGCTTTGATTTTCTTTGTTATATGTTCACTGGCTTTTCTTTTTGTGTTCTAAATCTATGACTTTTTTCTTGAAATGTTTATCTTTTTCACCCTTTTTGATTTTTAAATTTTTTTCCTTTTCACTTTCTATTTCTGTTAAGTCACAGTGTTTAAACTGCCTTCAGTCTGATGTTCCTTCTAGCTTAGTTTTCATCTCTGAAATGATTGTGACTTTTTAGTTATTCCCTTCTATCGCTTGGTTTCTGAGTTTTTCTAATTCTGATCTCTGTTAGTCTTTCCATATAAAAATTTTTAAGCTTGTTTTGAAATATTGCTTCATAGCTCTCAACTTTTTGGCAGGCATGTTTTATGTATTTTTCTGCAGGGACTTTAAAAAAATTTCAATTTGCACGGGACTAGGTTTGGATCCTTTTTTGTTTTGCTGAATTTTATAAGCAATTTTTCTTTTATGTGCAATTAGTTCTGGATGGTATAGTTCAGGTTGACTTTGTGTCATATTCTAGAACCTCCTTTTCTGTTCTGTACTGTTTTGTTTTGGTATAGTGTTCCAAAACATGGAGGCTAACTTACAAATCTGCTATTGTGTTTGTTTGAACCTTCTTTTTCCTTTCTTTGTATTATCTTTGTGATGCTCAGTTTGGATTCCATTCCCAGCAGTTTCTGATCCACCTGGGGAGGCTTTGACCTGAGCGTGAGTTTTGGCTGCTTGGTCTTGTGAGCTGTGGAGGCCAGCAGAGCCCCGCATGCGCCGGCTTTGGGAGTGTGCAGGGCCCTCCTCAGCTTCAGCTGCTGAGCTTCCACGTTGTCTCTGTGCCTCTAGAGGCAACCTGGGGTAACTTGGGGGTCCTCAGATTCGTCAGAAACACTACCCTGGCTTCTGCTCCTTTCCTCACAGCAGCTGGTGGCATGTAGGTCATCTTGTTGCCCGTGGCATCTTCACCCACTCCCATTTTGGAGTTCGTGGATGTAGGGAATACTGTTGCCTCATTTTGTTGTAGATACTGTCCTTTGGGTTTGAGTTTGTTCTCTAGTTGTCCTTTCTGGTTTTATGGGGGAATTTAGGGAGATTAAATAGGTGTGCTGCCTCTGATTTGTACAGTGAATTGAGAGACTCTCAGTGATGGCTGATTCTGTGGGGCTGCTTTTAGGAAGGAAAAAAGTCATTCCAGACTGCATTAATTGTTACCAGTAGGGTATAGGACTAACACTCAGAGTAAAAGCTAACCACTTAATTTGGAGAAAAAACACTTTTTGTTGACCACAATTTATATTGAGTAGAAGCTGAGCTAGCATATTTCATTTGAAATATGGCCACTTTTGGAAAGGAATTATAGTAAAACACAAAAGATAGTCTGGTTACTATCTTGAGTTACTGAAAGAGGAAAAGTCTTTTTTTTTTTTGACTCATTTTAAACTGTCTTGACTACTATAAGGAAATCATCAAATAGGAGATTACTCTGATGATTTGTTACAGTGGGGTAAATTTAGAAGGCATCCATTTTAGCATTTGGAAGTGCTGTGTCTAGGTTCTTTCTTTCTCTTTTTTCTTTTTTTGTCTTGCCTATTTCTTGTACTCCGTCTACAACCATAGCTGTAAAAGTCACCTTGATTGGGGTATTGAGTCTAGGCTATTACAGTTTACACTGAAATTTCATTCAGGAAGACTTTACAATGATTAAAAATACAATTAAGGGAATTGTTAGGAAGAAATAATAGTCACATTAATTTATTTTGGAGATGTTTTCTTAGAGAAGATTTGGACAGTGAAGAGGGATTGGTATTCTAAAGGAAAAATTAAATTTAAAAATCTCCAATAAGTTAATAAAGAACATTTGCATATGTAGAGTTTATGTACGTGGCATGATTGTGGATGGATATTTCCGCATCTAATTTCCGGTGTATGTCCTTAGAATATCTAGGCTCCAAACCAAGACACCTTATGTAATGTAATTGTTCTGTCTTAACAAACAGCCTGTCCTTCACCTGAACAGCCATTTCAAAGTGTTGCAGACTGTGGCCTCTGAGAAAGTATTTGTTTTAAATCTTTTCCAATTAGTAGTTGTGGAACTGAGAGTTTGAGGCCCTCCTGCCCCGCCCCTGCCCAGGGTTCTCTCTCTGTGAGGCAAGCTAGATCTCAGGGCACTTACAGCCCAGAGAGAAGTGACTAATTGGTGTCAGTGGTACTAGAATCTGGGGCTTTTGATTCTAGCCCAGGGCTGTTTTCACAGTAACACGCAGCTTCTCTGAATGTTATGTTAAACTCCGCTGTTGAGTGAGAAAGGTGAATCCAGATTCACTTCCAGAAGCATAGGTGTGAGAAGGGAAGCATGGAGCGCTGCGTGTTGCCAGCTTTGCCTTTCTTGGGAACCCGAGAGACCAAACAGCCGCCGTTTCCTTATCACTGTTTGGAAAGGTCCACTCCTTCCCTGGGTAATTGTGGGCCACAGCATCAAGGCTTTGGAGTCAGGTTAGTCTTCAGAGCGATGTCTGTTGCTCTGCTGCTTTTAGGTGTAGAGCCTTCATTTCCTCATCTGTAAGATGGGGATGATAATGTAATCTTCACAGAGACGTGACGATGGATTGTGTGTTAAGAAAGCATCCCCTATCGTGTCGTAAATGCTCTTCCTCATTTGGAAAGCACCTTTGCAGCACCGAGCATCCCTTAGTGGAAAATGTTTTCAGCACTTCTAGGATTATAATTCTGAGTGTCGCTCTCTTTCATGTTATAGTGAAAATGCCTCGTGTAAAAGCAGCTCAAGCTGGAAGACAGGGCCCTGCAAAGAGACGACTTGCAGAACACTTTGCAGCTGGGGAGATAATCACGGACATGACAAAGAAGGAGTGGAAACTAGGATCGCCCATTGGCCAGGGCGGCTTCGGCTGTATATATCTTGGTAAGTGTACCAGTCCAAAGATTTACATGTTTTCTTATCAAATAATTTCTCAGGAGCTTTTACAGGATGTTCCTAATTATCGACATTCAACTTAATACTGTATGATTAGACGAAAACGCATCTCTGTTACAGGAGTGGAGAAGAAGATAGTAGATTTACTCGCAGTAGAAAAAGAGGGTGATAGATCTGTAATATTGTGCTTTAGATTTTTAAGATATTCTGTATATTCTCAGTTTCTTCTGAGACCCGGAGAAAGCCATGGCCATCTTTCTTTCCCCACCTTCACTCAATTGGGATTTATTCCCTCTGTTTTGGTTTAATTTGGAGATTTTCAGATAACAGGTGTGAATTTTTTTTTTTTTCTTTCTCTATGACCCTACAAATCGTTGTAGTGGAATTGGATGACCTGAAAATTGCATACTAGGCCTGATTAAATGTGCTATTAATTAGCATACTTACCTTGAAATTTTGGAGGACCCATGTGGAACCCTGAGATTCTGTAGGTTAACTAAATCATTGATTTAAAAAATATTTTACCTCATTGCTTCTAAAGCTGACTGCTTCACTTGGAGTATTAATAGTGATATATTTCATGTTTGCTTTTGCAATTTCTTTCTTACTTTTCCATGATATATCCTACTCCACCTCTAATCTTGATTTAGTTATTTACCTAATTATTTAATTTCTGCTCTGAGGTTTATACAATTTTATTTTTAGTAATGGAACCCTTTTTTCTTTCAAGCAATGTGTTACTCAGGATACTATTATTAGATACTAGGTTAGTGTTAGTAGTGGAACCTTCTTAGCACTGAGATTCTCAGCTCCACAACCAGGCCTAGGAATCAGATGCCATATGTAGAGAGAGGGCCCAGCAGTGAGACTGAACAAGTACCCCAGGTGATTTGGATGTGTGCTGATGTTTGAGAGCTGCCCACGAGATGAGGATCTTCTTAGGAGGGTCCGACTCCAACTCCTCCAGGGCCAGCAGGCTGTAGGGTTAGCCGTAGCCTCTAGGGCTGTGTTCCTGAGACAGCCTGGAGCCCAGTGCTCTACTGTATGCTGTAAATAGGATTTCTCTAGGTCAGTGGCACCTGTCTTTGGGAGATGGGTGTTGATTCTTTAGTTTTGTTGAGGGCCAAGCCCGCTGTAGTAGACCAGGCTATCTGTTGAGGTGAAAATATGTATTAACCAAGAAAGGTTAGTGGCCAGGTTATATAGGTTTGACCTTAGGGGTTAGAGATGGTAGATTCTATAAGCTGTTCTGCAGAATGTGTGCACTTAGGACATTCCATGTTAGGAGTGGGAACCTGACACAAGTAGGTTCTTCATTTTGTAGTAGTTACTTTACATTTGTAACCTTTGGAACATTTGCCACTCCCACTGCATTTGTGCTCTTTTATTGGTGTTTGTATTTATCATTAAAAAGTGCCATCTAATAGTGAGTACTGTTAATGTCCAATGATTTGACAGATTCCTTTAATAAAGCTTTGCTTTTATAGAGCTGGATTGATCAATCTGGATTTGCTTTAGTATTGCTGCCTCCAGTTTGTCTCTTGGTGCCCACTGACATACAAAAGCAGCCATAGTCAAGATCATCAGCAGTTTTTGCTCATGAATTAAAAAGATTACTTTTGAATTATTTTGGATATTTCCTGCAGTGTTTGCTACCATTTTTTTTTTCTTCTTGGGAAGATTGCTCCCATGTCTTTCACGGGAGCACGTCCCCTCTCGCTGTCCTGCTGCCTGTGGAGATGCATAGGCATCCTCGCAGGGACTTCTGGGTTCTCCAGCTTTCCTTCCTCGGCTCACTTTTCATTCTGTGGGTTCTGCTCTGAGTGCTTTTATCGATTTCATGGCTGCTCTTGCTGTGTTTTGACTGTCGACTTCCCCATCTTTTATCTGTAGCCAGGGGCTTGATCTGCTGCGTGCATCCCGTGGCCAGGGGCCTGCAGGGCACCCACCGGCTCTCTTGTGACCAGGAGAGGCATATCTCAGGCCAGACACCGGAAGGCATTAAGTGTTCCTTTACCAGTGTCCCAAGTACTTCACCTAGTCCTGTGGCTTTACCTGTGTGACAACTCTCTCCATCTTTGCCGACCTTGCCTTAGTGCTGGTCATTTTCACGTCTTGTTTGGATTCTCACTGTGGTGGTGGCTCTTCTTTGCTACCTTCCTGGCCCCCTTGCATCTCATCATTCATGGCTTTGGCTTGAGTGATCTAGCCTAGTCAAATTCCTGTAATGGCTCCCCGTAGCTCCGGGGAGAAAGTGCCAGATGTAGGAGAATGGCATAGAGACCCTCCCTCTGTTCTCATTCCTATGTAGCTTCTTCATCCCTCTTATCTCCTCAGGATCTGTGCTTTGTCCTGAAGCCCTTTGCCTCTTGATCTCGGTATGTGATGCTTCTCTTGCTTCATTTTTCCAAAGCTGAGGATTGGGCAGGTACTCTGTGTATAGGCCCTTTGCATTAACCCTTTCATAATACTGTCCACACTGTATTTGAAGTTACTTTTCTCTCTCTTGGCAATGGGACAGCTCTTCTCATTGTGTCCCCAGTGCCTGGCATGTTTTGTGGCATATAATGTTTGAAGGAATTACTGAGCCTCTTTTTCCCCTTTCCTCATTTGAACTGTGCAGCATTATTGGAATACTATCCTTATTTTAATATTTTGTTACACTGAATGCTTATTTAAAGCTACCATATGCCCATGGTAGTCACTGTTGTGACTCTAGCATTCCTTCTTCACTCTCAAGTACTGTAGCTGCAGTTTCTTCAAAATCCTGCTGTTTTCCTCCCCTGGTCCTCCTTCATCAATTCATCTACTAATGTGAGAATGCCTTAGGGCTCAGGCCTAGGGTTTCTTCTTTTCTTATCTATGCTCGTGCCCTAGGGGCTCTTCCAGGGTCATGGCTTTAACTGAGTAGTGTTTCCATGTCAATGACTCTCAAATTTTTTTCTTCAACCTGGACCATTCTTGTGAACTCAGGACTTGTATATCAAGTGCCTGTTGGATGTTTACTGAGCATCTCAGACAGAAAGCTCTCCAAAGCACCAGCTCTTCCTACAGCTTCCTCCATCTTAGTAAGTAGCAACTTTGCAGCTGCTCAGGCTGAAAACTTGGAGGCCTCCTTGCCTCCTTTTCTTCCTTTCCCTTCCATATCCAGTTTATCAACGAATCCTGTTGACTCCTTTTTGAAAATACATCCACCGTCTAACCACTTAGCACCACCTTGTCTGCTGTCGTTCTGGTTCAC
Source organism: Canis lupus dingo (assembly GCF_003254725.2). Taxonomy (NCBI): domain Eukaryota; kingdom Metazoa; phylum Chordata; class Mammalia; order Carnivora; family Canidae; genus Canis; species Canis lupus. The sequence goes on from NC_064250.1 coordinate 65,657,892, forward strand.
CTCGAGTGTCGTTGTGGCCAGGCTGACCTCTCTGCTTCTGCTTTTGCCCTCTGTACCCCATTCTCCACCAGGCAGCCTGAAGAATTCTGAAAAATCAAAGTCTAATCTTGCCAGTCCTCTTCTCAGAACCTTCCAGTGGCTCTCCAGCTCAACCACAGTGACAGCTTTATGTCAGCCTTACGTCACATGCTGCTCTTTGTCCCCTGCTGCTGCTTCTGATCTGTCCCTTATTACTTTCCACCTCACTTAGTTTTCTTCAGCTACTTTTGCCTCCTTGCTTTCTTAGACTTGTCAGAGGCTTCCATGTCAGGGCCTTTGTGCTGGTTTGCATGGAATGTTCTTCCCCAGGTACTTACATGGCCGATTCCCTCTCTGCCTTCAGACCACAGTTCCAGTGACAGAGAGGCTTCTCTGAAGACCTTTCAACAGTGTGTACCTTCTTTCCTGCCTCGTTTTCCTGTTCTAGCACTGAAAGCATTGAGCATGCTTTATGTTTTAATTGCTGTCTGTGTCCTACCACTGAAATGTTAGCTTCATAAGAGTAGCAGTTATTTCTTCCTGTTCATTACTAAATCAGTTTCCTAGAAATGGCATTTAGTAGGTACTTGGTAAAATATTTTTTTCATGAATGTGGGCAGCCTTATATTCCTGACTCCTTAATCTAGCACCTGTGCTTTATTTGCATGAAATAAAATGACAGCCACATTATGATTAGTTCAAAGTTCTAGTGCCAAACATCCTGAATTGTTGATATAGATGAGTTTTCCCCCCAAAACTAGTGCTTTTTGGAACTTTAGCTCCCTCTTTTCTTACCCTCTTTTTCTTTTTTTTTTTTTTGCCCCTGGTTTGTGAAATTTAAGAAATGTCATCAGTTATTATCCTCTTGGGAATTCACAACCTTCATTAGCATATCAAAGGCTATGAGTACTTTTGAATTAAATAAATCTTTAACTCAGAGTTTTCCATACTTAATTGATGATCGGATTAAAGATACCAATAATTATAACATGCATTCCATTTTCAGATCTGTTAAATCTTAAAAAAAAAAAAAAAAGAGCCTTCAAATTGGTGAAATATACTATAATGATATCCTGAGACACATATTTGGGAACTGAAATTTATCCTATCAAGGAGTTATAGATATACAGACCTAAATATTAACAGGTTTGTAACAGGTTAATTAAAATAATGCTACTTCTTGTTCTAATATTACATATGTCACTTTTTCAAACAGCTGATATGAATTCTTCAAAGTCGGTGGGCAGCGATGCACCTTGTGTTGTAAAAGTGGTAAGAAAATATTTTAGCTTATTTTCTTTTTTTGTTGAATGGGTGTATGGTTTATTTTGTATGACATCCTTTTTGATAACTAGAATTAAACTATAAGATACTACATTTTTAACAATGTTTATTAATAAATATGTAAGAAGACAAAAAATATCTTTATAATTTTAAATAATTTAAGTTCAAAAAGTCCATTTCTTCCCTTTTGAGTTAGAGTGATCTTGGTTTTTAGGGGAAAAATGAATCATGGAGGTGTACAGATGTAGAATAAAAAAATTCATCTCATTCTTTTATTTTAGCTATATTTACAATAGAGATGCTTTTTATTTATATCCCGTAAGACTATATACTTTAGTGAAATTATATGGTATTTTTTCTTGCATTTGCTTCTGAACTGCTTTGTCAATTTTTTTCATTTTATTTCCAGTTTTCTTCCCTTCTCCATCCATTTTAATAAATTACTTATTTAATCATCACTTTGAACTTTCTTTTGCTAATGCTGAAATTAGTTTGTAACAAGTAAAAGTTGACAGCATCCCATCTGATATAAGCATACTTTGAATAGTCAGGTCAGCTTATACCTTGGGTGCACTAAAAGGCATTAAAACGACTATTTTTTGTTTAGAATATATTACACATCTTTCTGCTTACAAAGTTATATTTGTAACTCCTCCCTCGAAGTTCTTTACTCCTTATGAAGAACACGCTTTTGTTTAATAGAAGAGATAACAGGGTCTGTTATTTGGGCAAAGTACTGACATATGTTCTCCAACTCTCCTTTTTTCCTAAAGACTACCGAAGTCAGAATTATCCTGAAGTTTTGTTTTTTTGTTTGCTTTACTTTATTTTCTTTTCAATGAGGAATGTATTTGATCCCTTGTGAATTAACTCTTTTGTACCTGAATTGTTTTTGGGATTGTTTTTAACACTTTTTTATTCAGGCATAGTTTTTACAAGGAAATTTATAGGTATTAAATAATTTGAATACTTCTGACAGGTGCATATACCTGTACAGCTCCCACCTGTATCAAAATATGTAACATTTCTGTCACTGCAGAAAGATTTCTTGTATCCTTTCCTGTACCCTTTGAGGTAACCACTTATCTGAGGTTTTCTTTTTTTTAATTTTCTTTTGTGCTGTAGACTAATTATTCTTGTCTAGAATTATCATATAAATGGTATATAGTATATACTGTTTTCTTTCTGACTTATGCTTAGCAAAATGTTTAATGGGCTCATTCATATTGTTGGTATATTGATTACTCGTTCAATCTTACTGCTCAGATATTATACAGTTTTTTCCATTTCCTATTGATAGACAGTTTTTGGCTATTATGAATAAACTGTCTACAAAAACTTTTGTACAAGGTTTTTATTTTTCTTGGATAAATACCTGGAAGGAAAATTGCTGGTTTATAGGGAGGGTGTATATTCAAATTTATAAGAAAGTACCAGACAGATTTCCAAAGTGGTTATGCCATTTTGCACATCCACTGGTGATGTGTGAGAGTTCTGGTTGCTCCACATCCTCTTTAATATGTGCAGTTGTCAGATTGGTTTTGCAGCTGTGGTGTTGGGTGTGTAGCAGTGTCTCATAGTTTTACCTGATGCCTGATTTTGATTAGTTTTTCCAAGTAATTGTGCTTATTGACCATTCATATATGAATGTGAAGTGTCTCCTCAGTTTTTGTTTGAAATAACTAGGTGGTTTTGCTTTTTATAATTGAGTAGTAAGAGCATTGTTCTGAATGCAAGTCCCATTCCACATGTGTGAGTTGTAAAAATTTTCTCCCAGCTTGTAGTTTGCCTGTTTGTTTTCTGAATGCTTTTTCTGCATCTTTTGAGATGGATCATAGGATTTTCTCCTTTATTCTGTTAATGTGGCAGTGATATTGATTGGTAATTTGAGCGTAAAACTTTTATTCTTAACATACCCTACACTTAGTTATGATGTATTATGCTTTTTACATAATGCTGAATTGATTTGCCAGTATTTTGTTAAGGATTTTTCCATATTTGTTCATGAGGGATAGCAGTCTTTAATCTTTTTTCTAATATCTCTAAATTTTAAAAATGTCTAATCTCATTTTTTGGTTTTGGCATCAGGGTTATTGGTGTGTGGTCTTCTTATCCCATAGAACCCTGATTCATCTCCTTTTTACTCCAGGTGCCTCTGTAAGGAAAGCCAGGGCTGGCCTGGGGCTCATTGTGTTTGTCCCCCTCCTCCCCCTCTTTTAAATTTTATTTGTGTATTTACTTAGTGCAAGCAGGAGGTAGGGGCAGAAGGAGAGGGAGAGAAACTCAAACAGGCTCTCTGCTTAGCTTAGACCCTGATGTGGGGCTCGATCCCAGGAACCTGAGATCAGGACCTGAGCTGAAACCAAAAGTCAAACGCTTAATCCATTGAGCCACCAGGCTTCCTGGTTTGTTTCCCATTTTTTAGAGGTCACAGTCTGTGCTTCCTGTTCTGTCTAATGTCTGAAAGGAATAATTTCATCTGTTTTGTCCAGTTTTTATATTTGTTTACAGCATGGGGGGCTAACTGGGGCCCAAGTTACACATGAGGCCTGTAAATGGAAGTAAAGTTGACGCCTTGATGGGCGTGTCCTGCCATTTTGCTTTTCTTTAAGCCCTTTTCATTTTGGATTTTTCTCTCTTTGTGGACTAATATTCCTCTTGAAATACTCAGTTTGCTGCTCTATCAGAGGAAGGAAAGTTCTTAATATTAAATTGAGTTGTTCGTCTTTGATACAACAGATTAAAATCTACGGGTAAGACTAGTCTTCAGGTCTTTAAAAAGTTTCCATTGTGAGAGGAGAGCAAGTCCACTTATGACTTCTCATAATCTTGAGGTTCAAAAATGTGGTTCGCTGAGACCCCCTTGCAGCTGGCTGACCTATACCGCCCTCCCCATGTGTTGGACGGATAGCGCCAGGGCTGCATCTTACAGGCGGAGCTGCTAGGTCACCATGTCTGTCTTCTCTATGGCTGAGATTCTTCCAGCTGCGGTTTAGTTTAGAATTAAGATGCTCTTCTTTATTATGGGTCATTCTAAGTACTTCAGTTAGTCACTTTAACTTCATTTGTACTACCTGTTTTACTTAACAGAATTATGAAAAAAATGGGTTGGAACAGGCATTTCCTAACTGCTTAACATAAGGAAGTAAATTACTCTTTATTTCTAAGTTTAAAGCCCGTTGTTACCAAACCTAGTTTAGTGCTCTGCGTCTCTCCTGTCTCCTAATGTAGTTCTATTTCCATTGACCTGTATTACTCCTTCTCTTTGTAATTAGGACAGTGATAAATATTCAGTCGATTTCTCTTTTGCATTTAATATCTTACTAACATTTTCAATGTGATAGTTGGTCTGTGATCCTGGAAGCATGCCATGAACAAATCAGAATTACTGACTTTCCCTTTCAACCCTCTCAGGGAATGCGAGTCGCTGCTGTTGCTCTTCCTTCCCCAGATCCTCCTCGTCCTCTCAGAACCTGAAACTCCAGCAGCATTTATTCTGTTTACATTTATTTAACCATTTCAGATGCGAATATCCTTCCTAGGCTACAGTTGCTTTTAATTTTGTGTTTCTCTCCTTAGCTGGATTTCAAGTTTTAGTGATAAGGACTTTCTTGTAAACCTGTTTTCTTTATGCAGTTTTTAGTTTTATTCTTCTGAAAACGTTGTAGCCATAATTTCTCACCACCTTTTGATTTCTTGAGACCACTCACTTTCATCTCTGGTCTGTGTCTTTTCAAGTAGCATGATTTGCCTTCACTTGTGACATGCTGTAGCTCTGTCTACTAAAACTACTATTCTGTAAGTCTTACTCTCAGAGCTTTGTAATATTAAAAATGGAGATGGTTCATCAAACACAAACCTGTAAAATGAGTATCAGATCTTTCCAGTATGAAAATCAACTTTATGAACATTTGCCATTTAAAACATTAGGGGCTATTAATCATATTTTCAAGGTACAGGAACTACTCTTTGGGGAGGTTTCATAAGTAATTACTAAAAAAAACAAGATATGGTTATGCCAGGGTGGCTCAGTGGTTGAGTATCTTGCCTGTGGCTCAGGGCCTGATCCTGGGGTCCTGGGATCGAGTTCCACATTGGGTTCTCTCCGTAGGGAGCCTGCTTTTCCCTCTGCCTGTGTCTCTGCCTCTGTCTCTAGTCTCTCAGGAATAAATAAATTTAAAAAAAATTACAAAAAAATAAAAAGCAAGATACAAAACTATGTGTGGTATCAAAGTAATTTTATGAAATAACCACGTATGTGAAGAAAATATACCAAAATATTTCCAAAATCTAAAATAAGCACATACTTTATTTTTGGAGAAAAATCACTCCAGCAGATGTTATTTAAGAAATAATCGAAGGCTGGGGCACCTGAGTGGCTCAGTCAGTTAAATGTCTGCCTTTGGTTCAGGTCATGATTCCAGGGTCCTGGGATCGAGTCCCACATCTGGCTCCCTGCTCAGCAGGGAGTCTACTTCTGTCTCTCCCTCTGTGTGTGCTCTCTTTCTCTCAGATAGGTAAATCCTTAAAAAAATTTTTTTTGAAGGCAAGTTTTATTATGAAATTAGACTTAACAGTGCAATGCTATATCAAATCAAAAAGTGATTCTCTATCGGGTTGTGCAGTATAATCAGAATCTCTGAGTGCAGAGCCTGGCTATTGGTATTTTTAGTAAAGCTCCCCAGGGGATTCTTTTGTGCCTCAAGGTTGAGAACCACTGGTAGAGTGTGGTGCACAAAGCACTTTAATTATTTTCAGTGGACTCATGCATGCTCATGTTTACCTTTGTGGATCGTTTCATTCAGTAGAGGCAGCAGGTATCCCGTGCTTGTGGTAGGGCTTCCGCCTCAGCGTGCAAGATTTGTCAGAAAATTTGGTTGCTGCTCATATGCATACCTACCTGCTCTATGAAAGAGCTTTGGATGGTTAGCCCACATGTTTCTTACATTTGGTCTTGAAGTTAGGACAGATTTAAGATAGAGGTTTCGGTGCATACTAAATATATTCTCCCTCCTACCAAATGATCATGGTTTAGATTAGGGCCTTATCCTTACAGACTTAGGGGAGCAGCCTTGGAGTCGTGATACTGGGGTCACCGGACATGGTAAACTTGTATTCTCTGCCTCTAGTTAACTGCAAGATACCGTGTTTTGCCTCAGGAAAGATGATGTGCAGCGGGAAATGGGAAATTGGTACTAAGTTGGATTATGCAAGGAGAAAAAAATACTCTCTTGTGTTATCTTGTTAACACAGTTGATAGTTTTCAGTGATCTCCCCCAGACTGACCGACTGCAGTCCCATCAGTGAGCTCAGAGCAGAACTGAGCGGGGAGGGGTGGGTGGGGGGGTGGGATGGGTAGACTTTTAGGTCTTGTATCCTAACAGTTCTTTATATCATGGTCACTTTACAGTATGAATGATCATAAAGCCTGTATTTCAAAGTTTCCTGGCAAGAAGTTTGCAGACTGATGTTTCATTTTCCTCACTGACTTTATGAGAAGTGACCTGAATTTTCAATTCATATATCATAATTTTTTGGTAGGAAGGGGAAACTTTATACAGCTTCATTTTTAAATGGCAGCCAGTTGCTTTTAGAGGGTGCCATTGAAATATATCACATTTTAATTTTTTTTCTGTTGTCATCTTCATTTTGACACTTAGAAGTCTTAAAGAAACGTTTAGTGATATTCTAGTTAAAATGTCAGTCCCAATTTCTTTTCTAAATCTTGGCTATTATAGAGTTGGCAAAGTATTTTAGATTTGAAATATGTTAATAAAATTTTAGTTATGAGTTAAGGTATTTTCTTCCACAGAAATAGCGAGCTTTGGCCAGAGTGCAATGCCAAGGAAGTAGCTCCTTTATTTTGTTATAATGGAACCTTATTGGATTAGAAAAAGTATGAAATGAGCTCAAAGAGCCTTCATTGTAGTGGGGCTTTCATTATAATAGTCTGATTTATATAGGTTGATTTTTATTATTATAAGTTTAATAAATTATTGCCCAAAGGGAAGTTTGAAAATTAAAGTTGATATGACATAGGTTGAAAGGGAATGAATCAGAATTTTATACTGATGGTAATAAGCCAGGATTTGTCTTAGGAAAACCCCTTTCAAACCTGAATTATATTAATAAGCTATTCTAAAAGTTAGCCTTTGGAGAGTAACTTCACCAAAATTTCATCTCTTGAATTTCTACTTCTTCATTTCTTACACTGAGACTGCTACTTCTGCTGGAGGCCTAGCGGTGGGCTCTGACCACACACAGGTGTCTGTCTAGAGAGCGTTGATGCCAAAAAGGAGCCACGGGTTGTGGCAAAATTTGGGGTATTGAGTCTAAAAATTAGGAATTTGGACTCATACTTTGTATGTTGGTTAGTTTCTACTTCTTAAGAGGCAGTGAGATGCCAGACCTTGTGTACCATTCTGTTCTAATGCTGGGCTGACAAGTATACTTACCTGGAACAAGGCAAATTTATTTTCAAGTTCTGATCCACGTGTTAGTTACTTATGGTGCCTGTTTGTTGAGTGCTCATTCTTAACTAGGTACTGCCTGACTGTTTGCAGATTGGCTGACTAGTCTTCCTACAGGTGCTGTAACTGGAGATTCCTGAAGCTAGTGGGCCTCATTGTCATTTTTTCTAATGCTCTGCTGACCCTGGAACTCCAGCTACACGGATGTTTTGTCCAAAATAACTTTCTTCCCATATTTCCTAAAGGAAAAGCAACCCTAAAATTTAGCTGGGAAATGTTAGCTTCCTAGTTTGAAGTTTTTACTGCTTTTCAGATTTTTTCTCAGGTTCTCGATAAATAAAACAGAAATGATCAAACATGACCTAATAACCACTTTTGATTCAGATACAATTTACTATTTAAAAAACCCACAAAATTGTAAGATCTGTTTTACCCTTCCATATCTGTTTAACAAAGGCAAAATTCCCAACAGGCTGACATTTCTTGTTTGTCCATACCTTTTTGTGCATGTGTACCTCTTCACAAATCATCTTACCTGTTACTGCCCCTAAAAATGTAAAATGAATGTAGTTCAGTAAAGTTGGTGGGAAACAATTATTACTGAGCCCTGGTTTCCTCTTGACTTTGAATTATCATGTGGGATGTTGTAGGGCTTCTTAGTTTGAAAAAGGCGGGAATCAGTTGTCAGCAAGAAAGGGATGCAGCTAAGTGGATAGTGCTTGCTTGCTCTGGAGTTCCAGAAGATTCCCTCTGACAAGATTCCCTCTGATCAACTAGATACAACTGCTTTGAGAAACAGGGAAAAGAGTTAGATTTTGACACTGATGGGTTAAGTTAGGTGTTAGAATTTTATTAGATCTCAGAAACCTCTGGTAGCCCCTTGTTGAGACAGTTCACATGGTTGCCAATCATTGCTTAAGAGAAAGCTTAATAAAGATGAAAACGAGTTTAAAGATTGTTCTTAAACTTCTGTGAAGACTGAGCCGTATATGTGTTTTTTAAGTTTTATCACTTACAGAAGTGGACCTTGAGAAAAATGTAAGACTCACAGACTCTTCTGAGAATATCTAAAACATTTCCAAAGAGTGTATGCCTTAAACATAGTTACAAACTTAAGTAATACAATTAATTATATTGGAAAAAAATACTGATGTTAGTGCTTTTTGAAGTTTCATTGAAAATGACTCCATAATGTTAAGCACTGCTAGCACCAATTACCTCTTATGTTTTAAGGAACCCAGTGACAACGGACCTCTCTTTACTGAACTGAAGTTCTACCAGCGAGCAGCCAAACCAGAGCAAAGTAAGGAATACATACATACGTGTACAGTCTCAAAGTGACCACTGCTTGTGTGAACTCAGGACTAGAGCACTGGGTCTGATACTCTGATGCTTTGTTAGTTTTATTTTCTACTTCGTAAATAAATTTCATTTTGATGAGGTGTGTATGAAAGAATTCTGATATAAGATTTCACCTATATTAATATATAGAATAAAGTTAGTAAAGGATATATGATTTAGGAAATATTGTTAAAAATTGAGAAGTAATCCTAATTCATGCATAGGATTTAAGGATATCCATCCCAGTCTTTTTGAGACATTTTTCTAAAGTCTGGACAGCATAACCTGGGTGGAGGGGGATTTTGTAATTGATGAATTAGAACAGACTACTGGGAAGAGAGCAGGACCTCTTCAAGCCACCCTCCTTTGAGCTTCATTTCCTGATTGACAACCTTTAGAAATGAGGTAAACAACTTCTAGGTTGGGTAAAAATTAAGTCTTTCTGGAGAAGCAAGTAACCATTTACATCATTAGAGCTAGTAACTGCCACTAGAGTTACTGTGGTTGGATTTTCTTTTTTTTTAAAATGCCTTTCACAGATTTTTCATTTTAAAGACAGTGTTTAGAGCAGGGTAACACAATTTTGTGGGTTAATAAAAATGCTTTGATTGTAAGGTACTTGTTATTTGTTATTATAACGTGTTCCCTTTTTTATGAAAAAAAGATGAAATCTTATTGCATGTATAAGTACATTCTACTCTTAACAATTTAAAAAATGAAAAAAGGAGATTTATTTAAAACAAAAGTGAAATCACAAGCATGTGTTTTTAACTTGTAGTTCAGAAGTGGATTCGTACCCATAAACTGAAGTACCTGGGTGTCCCTAAGTACTGGGGGTCTGGTCTACATGATAAAAATGGAAAGAGGTAAAACTATGCATGTATTGTTTTTCTTCTCCCTGTTGAGCATTCACCATTTACTGTTTACTGAGTACCTGCAGTACTGCTGGGCCTTCATCTGGGCTACATGGCATGCACTTGACAGAGATGAACAAGACATTATTTAGAGTCTGGAGGACTTGTGCAAAAGCACTAGCAACTGACTGGAACCCAGCTGATGAGTAGGAACAAAGCAAATGCACCTTGCATTTATTTCTCTTACAAATAAGGAAGGAAGCATGCTCCATATCCTTAATGTGAAAGGGAGCCCTTCAGGCTTCAATTCGGTGTTTCATATTAGATATATGATCTACCCATAGCATCGTCCCCCTCTTTATGACGTTTCAGTCTAGCTGATGAGAAGAAACAAACATATATGAAACGATTAAAACCACTAAGTGCTGCTAAATTGTGTAACTCCAAATCGTTCATGTCTTAGGAGTTCCGAGATTGGAGAGAGAACATAGTTGGCACAGCTGAGTTGGAGAAAACCTCCCATACTTTAAAGTGATTGATGTTTTAAAAATACTTGAATGAATGACTGGAGCTTCTTGGAATAAGGCTGGTAGCTATATGAAGAGTAGATTTAGTCTGGCTCTGGGGGTGTATTGGGTGCTTTCAGCTGCAGGTAAAGGAAAAATGACTCAGCTCTCTGGAGTGATCATCTTGCTTCCTTTATCATGCCCTTTTGCCCTCTTCTTGGCTTTGTGCTGTATTAATTCTCTGTTATGTGGTCCCAGGGTGGCTAGCTGCCCTATTTCTAGGCATCACATGCAAACACAGCAGCCCACAGCAGTAGAAAGTATTGCTTGTTGTGTGTTTCATTTTCCTGCAAGGGAACCTCCCTTCCTCTCGTGTTTTCTTGGTTGGGGTTGTATCAGTGCTCATTCTTAAACTAGTCACTGGCAAAGGCCGAGCGATCACAGTGATTGGCATGGCGGAGCACGTGGCCACGTGGAAGAGGACAGAATGCCTGAACCCAGTTGGTGCTTTGTTGAAAAGGATGGAGAGGAGAGGTAGTTGTCAGATAGGCAGCCAGTGTTGTCTTTTACTTGGAAGTTCTTATCATGGGATCTGTGTATCCCTCAGCGAGTGTGCGAACTTCCTGAAATAATGGCGTTTTGTTATATAAGGTTTTGCTGGGACGATTCTCTATAGTTCTCATGGAAATTTTGGAGAAATAGTATAGAGCAAGGAGTTATTATGAATAGAGCAAGGGTTCTAGAGCCATATTGTTGGGTTTCAAATCTGTGTTTTGCTCCTTAAAATGTATGTGACTAAGTAAGTTACTCCTTTTGCCTTGATTTCCTTGTTTGTGAAATTGAATAACAGCTACCCACTTAATAAGGAGGATGAAACAAAAGCTATTAGAATATATGTAAAATATTGTGTTAACTTTTACTTTCAAGGGGATTTTAATCCCTTAAATGTTCAGAACTACTGATTTAGAAAACCATTGGAGAGCAGGATAGCATCTCAGGTGGGAGAGTAATATGAATGCAGGGCCAGGGTAGGATTTTGGCCTGTTGTGTGGCACTCAGCATCACTCTTTCACCAGGAACAGGGTGTGCATTTGGAAGGGAGAAGGGGCCTGAGGCTGGTAATGGAGACTGGGGTGAGGAGAGGAGAGCGGTGTGGAAGCATGGAAATCTTCACCACCTTCTTTTGTAAGAATGCTTCTCCCACTGAATAGTAAAATGAAAGTTATTTCTAGGTAATTCCTCCAAGGGAAAGCCATCAATGTCTACTTTCCTGGGGACTTAGATAAAATGGCACAAATGATGGGAAAATCAGTTGATGTGTATAATTTGAAACAGACGATTAGGGGATTATTTACAGTAGTGGTGGAGTGGTCTATGAATAAAAACAAAGATGTACTCAGTGTGATGTATTAATAGATCTCATGTTGAATTAAGCAATTGTGTTTTAGCCCTCTTTTAGACTGTTAGCAGAGGTTGTATTTTCGTTACCCCTGTATTATATTATACTAATTACATCACTTATCATAAAAACAAATGTGTATTTGTGTCCTTTTGTCCTCCCTCCAAAATCAAGTTGTACAAATGAAATCAGGAAGTCAGAATTATTGTTCCTTCTTTATGATGATAGAGATCATGGTGTACTGGAAAATCTTGCACGAATGAATGCATTTTGCTCTAATTATATGACTTTGGACAAAGCATTTTATGTGTATACACATTAATTTATTTATTAAAAGATGTTTAGATAAGAGGATCTCTCATTCCCTTCCACTTCAAAAATGAATAGAATCCTGATTTTTTATTTGTCATGTTATCTTTTAATGTTAGCTTTCCTTCCCTGTTGAACTTGTCATATGGTATTTGTTGTAGGCTTCACAGATAAAAATAAGTGGGATTTTTTGTGTACCACTGACGTTTATTTATTTGGATATGTGAAAAAGAATGACACCATCACTTCCTGGAAGGCAAATTACCAATCATCAGTTTTCTTCTGCTGTAAAATGGGGTGAATAGGAGCCTCTACCTCATGAGGGTGATGTGAGGTTGACATGCACTAATACATGTGAAGTAGACCAAGGCTTCAGTGAGTGATAGGTGTGGTTATGATGATCATCATTAATCTTATCCTCATTGGAAGATACATTGTGAGTGTGGTATTGGTTTTTACGATTTTTCAGAGTGATTTAACCAGGCAAATCAGAATCTGGAAAACTTGGTAAAGATAAAAGTGATCCTTAGAGCATAAGGTGAACTGTGTTACTGGACTGAGGTGTTGCTGTTTGGGCACACACAGAAGTGTCACGGTTGTCGAGGGTTAGAATTCAAGTGCCAGAAAAGACCTCCGTAGACATGAGGCCCCACGCTCTCATTTGACACCCGGGGGAATCAGGGCTCAAAGAAGTGATGTGAGTCAGCCAAGGTGACCTAGTGGGTTTGTGGCAAAATCAAAAATCTGCACATTTCCCCAGGATATTTGTTCTTCCCTAACTCTTGTCCTTTGAGTATTTAACATACAGCCCTTTTATACCATTTAAACAATTTCATTGAATTTAGCTATTATTATAGCATCTTTGGTATCTTGATTTTAATAAAATGTTAATACTGCTAAAATGTGCCCCCAAAATAGAGAAAAACGGTCACAGACAACAAGCTAATATCCAGAAACATGAATTGACTTTGGCGGGAAGAAAATCCGTGATACTGGTCTTACTCATATTGTCTTATCTTTCCTGTGAATGAATCAGCTGGAGTCAGTCTGTGGGCTAATTACCTTATATTGATGGGTGTCTCAGGAAACTACCTGGCTGCCACCAGGAGAAGGCCCTCAGGCAGGACAGGGAAGTATTCCCAACTCTGAGATTTCTAGTTGGAAAAAATGGTTTCAAATGTTTGTCTTTCTTTCCTCCTTTCTTCTTTCTTCCCTTTTCCTTCTGCTTTCTTACTAAACATGGACTTGAAAAAAATGACTGTGAGAGTAGTCCCTGCAAAGTAGGTTACCCGAGTTCTGTTTTGTTTCATTGACTTTTCTTGTTTGTCTTTAGTTACAGGTTTATGATAATGGATCGCTTTGGGAGTGACCTTCAGAAAATATATGAAGCAAATGCCAGAAGGTTTTCTCGGAAAACTGTCTTGCAGCTAAGCTTGAGAATTGTATGTGAGCTACATTCCTCTTGTTTTAATCCAGTGAAGGCGAGTTGCGTTGAAGCTCGGTCCTCTGCTGGCTGGTGTTAGGTACTGCATTAATTTATTCTATATGGTGCTTTCATAGCTGGATATTCTGGAATATATTCACGAGCATGAGTACGTACACGGAGATATCAAGGCCTCAAATCTGCTCCTGAGCTACAAGAATCCTGACCAGGTAGCATTGTTAAGTTTAATTTCTACTAGTTAAAAGCTGTTGTTTGAAAACAAATATGGTTGCTTTGAACTTTTGAACCTGTGCAGAAGTTTTACTTTTTGGAGTCGATATGGTAATAATAATATTTCTTCTTGACACTTTTATCTAGTTAACATTCTACATTTTTGATGCGATTTGTTGGCACTTTATCAAGTTGGCTATTTTGCCCTAAATAATATTCAGAAGAAGTGCTTGTGATACAAAATGAATTTCAAATAGCTATTTGGGGGTGGAAGTTTAAAATTATATAGTGCACCGATGAATTATGTTTGCCTGTCTGCTTTGTCATTTTTTTATTTCCTTTGTTCAAGAAATCCATCAAATGTAAGTGTTCTATTACTTGGAAAATTTGGTCTTTAACATGTTGATTATTCAAATCAATTGGTTTACAGAAATATCTTAGCTGTCTAAATTTGTATACCCTTAGTGTTTAGAATTCAAATGTGCATTTTTTTTTTAGTTTATTACATTCACTTTGTAATTTTTACTTTTTAAGGAAAAGAGAAAAGCTAATGTTATTATATCTCTATTTGGATCAGTTTAGTCAGAATAGAAGGGTTTATACAATGTTCTTGAAGCTGTACCACAATTTTGGTTAAAGTAAGGTTTGACGTAGGCACTCCTGGTAGGGCCACTGAAGGAAATCAGTTCCATATGTGTTCTTGCATCTTATTGATGGTGTGTAAGAAGGGACTGTCTAGGTATTTGAAGTGTGTTTATGTTGACACTCCACTTTATTCTTTTTCTCAAACCAATCTTTGACTTCCTCTTGCTTAGTTTCCACTTGTCCCTTCACCTTCCCTTTATTGTCCATCTGACATTGTCCCCCCAGCCCCATCTCTGTCACAGTGGCTGTCAGGGGTCTTTCCGTGCACAACAAAGGAAAGTTGTTATATTTGTAGAATGCTCATGGGGAAGTCTTAAAGGCACTCGCAGGATTCCCAGACATCTTGTGTTAGATGTTTTTAAAAAGGTTAAAAGCAAGCAAGCAAACAAACAACATAGCTGAGGATTCCATTAAGCATAAGGATTCCATTAATTGAGGCGAACTGTACTTGTACAATGTAATAAATAAAAATACCATTGATTTCAGTTTGCAATTAACCAAAATATGCTGCCTTTTGTTTATAGGAAAATATTTTTGCATCTCTGTTATCCTTCGGGCATATGCTTTGGATGGGATTATTTTTCTAGTGTTAGATGTGTGTGTTAGATCTGTCCCTATATTTTTACTTCAGTTTCCTCTTGTGATCACATGCATACATTTGTGAGACAGTTACCCAGAATTAGAGATGTGATACATGGCTATGGATTAGAAGAAAGCCAAATTTACTAGCTTTTATGCTCATCAAACCCACACATACATGCCCACAGATATGTGCTTTGTAGTATTAAAATTTAGTTTTAATTATGAAGCTTTATTATATAATATTTAAATTATGTATTATATAATATATCTCATATATTATAGATAAAAGTCATCTAAAGGTTCTTCAGATCATTATTGTAATCTGAACTACTTTTATGAAATGAATTGATAATTAGAATATTTTGTAAGTGAAGGAGCAGAGGAATAGAAGATAATGTATCATGTATCATCTACACCAGTAGTCTTATATTTGGTGTGGGGCAGTTGTAACAAATATTGATGGTTTCCTCTCTGCCCAATTATTCTGTTTTAGACCCTGCAAGAAAAAGTGCAAGATTTATAATCTTTGCTCAAGTTAGCAGACAGGATTAATTACAAGTATAACATGCTTATTTTAAAAAGTATATAAAGTCAGGTGATAGTGTCTGGAGTTTAGTGACATGATCACTCAACATTTTTCTTGAAATAAGTCTTTCAGAATTGGGGCACCGTGGTGGCGAAGTCCATTAAATGTTCTGACTCCTGGTTTTGGCTCAGGTCATGATCTTAGGGTTGTGAGATCAAGTCCTGTGTTGCACTGTGCACTCAGCATGGAGTCTGCTTGAGACTCTCTCCCTCTACCCCTCCCTACCTGTGTACACACATGCTCTCTCTCTCTAAAAATAAATAAATAAATCTTTAAAAACAAAAAAAAGTCTTTCAGAATTCAGTATTTGCTGTTGTTAGCATATTGGATCTCACTTGTTGGGGGGTACAGTGGTGTGGCCTTGCAGATGAATCCACCTTTAAATGAAGTATCTTATCTCTGGGCCATAAAGGATTATATGTGCAATCATTTTGGCTTTGATTTTACCTTGTGCTTGGACATTTATAGGTGTACTTGGTAGATTACGGCCTTGCTTACCGGTATTGCCCAGAAGGAATTCATAAAGAATATAAGGAAGATCCCAAAAGATGTCATGATGGCACAATTGAATTCACCAGCATTGATGCGCACAATGGTGTGGGTATGTCAGATTCCTCCCTGGTTCTTAATCTTGTACAAATAAACAAGCTGATAAATAAATAAGAATTGCAGAGGCAAGGTAAGGCCAGGGAGGGATCCGGGGAAGAGGTTAGACTCTTCCAGCCCTGTAATCTGCCACCTTGTCTTTCCCTGTGGTCCCCTTCTGTCCTTCACAGACGCCATGGTTTGAGCAGGGAAGGTGGTTTGGTTCAGCTCAGGATTTCTTTTTGGTTCTCTTTAGCTTAGTTGAATGTGGGGTGTTATTCCCCCTAAAAGTCTATAAGTTTCTTAGGCAGCCATGACTTGGCGGCAGGCAAACTGACTTTCTTACCTGTGAAATCATCCTGCTTTCTTTAGCAGGCATTTTGCTTTTCTGGGGCCCGTACAGTATAGAGGAGCTGAGACCCCCAGTTCTCTGGGCCTCTCCGTAGCTCATAGCATTTTAGTGTCTTCAGGTTTTCCAAGAGCAATATTAAATGTGTCTCCACTTTATAGTTTATTTCCTACACTCATAGTCTTAGTTTGAAACTCTAGAGTTTGCCAATTTGGATTTTAAAGTAAGCTGTTAGTTGGATGTAAATGACTTCTTTCGTATTGCCAAGTATTTATTCAGTACTTTTATTAAATGCAATGATAAGTTTTGATGAAAAACAAGACTGTAAGATTGGCTGTTTTACTTTATTGGTTTGTATATATTTGAAACTATACCTGAAAGTGATTTTAGTATCCTTATCCTGCTTCTTTTGTATTCACAGCCCCATCAAGACGTGGTGATTTGGAAATACTTGGTTATTGCATGATCCAGTGGCTTAGTGGTCATCTTCCATGGGAAGATAATTTGAAAGATCCTAACTATGTTAGAGATTCCAAAATGAGGTAAAGGAAAACTTAAATTATCTTGGGCAAAATCATGATAAGATAAATGTGTATGTCAGAATTTCTTGAAGAGACTATAGTTTTAATGGCTACTGATGTAGAAATAAGAAAGTACTTGCTAAATAGGAGGAGTCCTTGGTTCTGTCTTCTGTTTATTTTAGAAGAAAGCCTGTAAGCATATTTAGGATGTAACGCAGTGCTGCTTATTGTGCTATTTACTGTCATTAAATATTAATAAGTTTCCATGGTATAAAGCTTCAAACAATGACTCATTCTTTAATTTTTAACAGATATAGAGAGAATATTGCTGGTTTGATGGACAAATGTTTTCCTGAGAGAAACAAGCCAGGTAGGAAAAGACTTCTTAAATGTTCATAAGGTTTTCGTTTTCTGGGAGAAAAAGATTAAGAATCATGATGTGCACAGCATATCCCGTAAAGTAAGAGCTTAGGTATTTTCAAGTGTGATTGTTGTATAGAGGCCTGTTCTCATCATGACAGCAGACCCCTTTCCAAAGGTGGACTAAATGGGGATTTGAGCTTCCTTAAGTTATTGTTCAACTTTCAGGAAAGGAAACCAAATTTCATTCATAAATTCAACTTTTTTTTTTTTTTTTTTTTTTTTTTTATTGAGGCTTGATTGAATGCCAGGAACTGTTCTAGATACTAGAGTTACAACAGTAAACTAAATAAAGAGAAATTTTTGTCTTCATGAAGCTCATGTTGTAGTTGGGAGAGACACTACAGTAAACACAGGAGTGATTTTATAGTATATTCTGTGGTTAGTACTATGGAAAAAAAGAAAGTGGGGAATAGAATTAGTGAGTGTGGGGATGAGGTAGGGAGTACAGTCAGGGGGAGTTGGAATTTTAAATAGGGTGGCCAGGGGGATCCCTGGGTGGTGCAGCGGTTTAGCGCCTGCCTTTGTCCCAGGGCGCGATCCTGGAGACCCGGGATCGAATCCCACGTCGGGCTCCCGGTGCATGGAGCCTGTTTCTCCCTCTGCCTGTGTCTCTGCCTCTCTCTCTCTCACTGTGTGCCTATCATAAATAAATAAAAATTAAAAAAAAAAAATTGGGTGGCCAGGATGGCCTTATTGAGAAGGGTGACATTTGAGCAGTTGGAGATAGGGATTGAGCTCTGTGCAAGTCTGGGGAACAGTGTGTCTGGTGAACTAGAGGACTGCGTTGTTTTAGGCCATCCATTATAAGGGCTTTGGCTTTTACTTTGAGCAGGAGTGTAAAGTTTGGAGTAGACGAGTGACATCAATGTGTATTTTTAAGGGAACTCTCTAGCTCCTGTTCTGAGAATAAACTGCTAAGGGAGGAAGGCAAGTATGAGCAGGAGCCGGCTAGGAGGGCCACCACAGAGATCCAGGGAAGGGAGGTAGCAGTGGGAGGAGTGAGAAGTGGTTACTTCACACATATTTAGATGTCTTTTCAAGCCCTTGCTCATTTGTCTCCTTTTTAGGGTAGTCCACTCTGACCTTATGCAGTTTAAAATTGCAGTCTTACCAAGTACCATATGAGAAATGGAACGCTATAGGCTTTTCAGAGTCCCCCCTTGTGCCTCCTACGAATCATGAGCCTTTCCCTCTAGGCTAATGAATAACTTGCCTGACTTCCAACCCCTAAGATTTGTTTTTGAGCTCTATAAAAAATGGAATCATAGAGTGTGAACAACGTAGATAAAAATCCCTGCCCTCATGATCTTGACTGCTAGCTCTGTTGGAGTCCTGTTTCTTTTACTCAGTATTGTATTTGTGAAATGCATTTCCATTGTTGCATGGGGTTTTTTCTTAATGTTTTTACTTATTTATTTTTTAACTTTATTGACAAATACAATTGTATACATTTAAAGTGTACAATGTGGTGATTTGATATATGTTTATATCATAGAATGATTAACAAGATCAAGATAATTAACACTTCTATTACCTCACAGTTAACTTTGTGGTGTATGTGTGTGTGTGTGTGTGTGTGGTGAGGATGCTTAAGATCTACGCTCAGCCACTCTCCAGTCTGTAGTACCAGATTATTAACTATAGTCCCCATGCTGTGCATTTGATCCTCATGGGACCCCATTGTTGCATGTTTAACAGTGATGTGTTCATTCTCATCTCTAATAGTAGTCTGTTGTATTTATATCCTATTACTTAACTATTCTGCTGTTGATGGTTTCCAATTTTTGGCAATTATAGATCCCCTGTTACAGATATAGATGTTTAGTCCACCTAGCATTGATTATTGTGCCTTATATAAGGAGGGGCCAGATTTTTTCCCACCCCCATATTTATAAACAGTTGACCGAGTAGCTTTTCTTGAAGAAAACACTTCTTGTCTATGGTGCTACCTTTGTCTTAAATCAAGTGTGGATCTGTGGATCTGTTTCTGAACTCCTTCTTTCTGTTATTCTTTTTGTCTGTTCTTGCGCCACAGTGTCATAATGATTCTGACTGAGTCTTGACATCTGGTAGTATAAGTCCTTCAGCACTGATGCTCCTTAACTTGACTTTGGTCTTCTGCAATTCTTGACCCTTTGAGTATCTGTGTACATTTTAGAGCCACCTTGTCAGTTCCACACACATCCCCTCCCTTTCCAGTTTGCTGGAATTTTGAGTGGGATTGCCATGACTCTAGATCAGCTGACATCCTTGTACTAGTGAGTCTTCCAATCTACTAATAAAGTATATCCTCCACTTCATTTCTTTCACTGTGTTTTATAATTTTGTCTGTAAAAAGTCTTGCCTGTCTTCATCGTATTTGTTGCTAAGTATTTGATGTTTTTTTGATGCCATTGTAAATGATCTGTTTTTAAATTTTATTTTAAGATTTTTTTTTATTTTAAAGAGAGAGAGCATGTGTGTGTGTGTGTGTGTGTGTGTGTGTGTGTGTATGTGTGTGAGAGCAGGAGGAGGACGGGCGGAGGGTGGGGGAAGCAGACTCCCTGCTGAGTACAGAGCCCATTGAGGGGCTCGTTCTCACGACCCTGAGATCATGACTCCTGCTGAACCAAGAGTCAGAGGCTTAACTGACTGAGCCACTCAGCTGCCCCAGTGATCTATTTTTTAAGAAATTTATTTTCCAATTGCTTGTTGCTGATACATAGAAAATGATTTTTTAAATATTTACCTTGTATTCTGTAACCTGGTAAATTTACCTATTAGTCCCATTAGTTTTTTTTATAGATTCCTTAGGGTTTTCTGCATACAGTGCTGTGTTTGTGGATAAACTGTTTCACTCTCTTTGCCTTCTCTTTCTTTTCTTGCTTTACGGTACTGACTAAAAGCGTAGATGACTATTACACTGAACAGAAGTGGTGAATGTGGACATGCTTCACATTTTACCCCCTCCGAAGGAAGGTTTTCCATATGTGACCTTATTAGGTGAAGTTTGCTTTAGATTTTCCATAGATCCTCTATAGATTAAGAAAATGAAGGGAGGGATTTCCATTTCTTTTTTCCTCACATATCCCAAGTACCTAGAATTGTGCCTGTCGCATGGTAAGTGCTAGTCAGTGTTTGAATGAGGGTGTGTGTGTGTGTGTGTGTGTGTGTGTGTGTAGTGCTCTCAGGATCTCTTGGTTTATGGCATGTGGGGTGTGGGAAGAGTTTTTGGCTTGAGCTGGAAGGATGGAATTCTCAGTAACTGGGGTGGGAGGAACTGCAGGAGAGCAGGTGGAGGGATAGGTCAGGAGTTTGGATTTGGATTTGTTGGGATTCAAGAGGATAGTTGGAGATCCAAGAGGAGTGGGCACACAGGTTCCTGGGGGCCAGTGGACGGATGAGGCTGGGGATGTAGGAGTCGTTAGCTTAACGATGGATTTCTGGCCTTGAGGAGTGTCTATCTTGACTAGTAAGATTTCTTTTTAGGGGATTGGTCCTGCCTCAGTGTACAGTGAGCCTTTCATCATTCAGAAGCTGATTTTCCTCTTTTATGGGAAAAGTAGGTCTTGCTTCTTTCTCCCTTCAACTTGGCTTTGGTATGTTTTATTTCCCATTTTCACAAAGAATGCAGCTATTTTCTATAGAATTAATGGCTTCTGTGGCAAAAAAAAAAAAAAAAAATACGGCTGTGATCGTCCTTGTACTTAAGTACCTTTTACTTTATAATCTGTTTGAGGTCCTTTCCTGTTTTGTTTTTGTAGCCTTAAAACTACAGCAGTTATTTCGTGCATGTTTAAATTTTAATATGTGTCTCATCTTTTGTCCCTTAGAATTACAAAAATGTCTTTTACATTCTATCTCAAAATAAGTTTCTTATTTCACTTATCTGACAGCTCCCGACTTCAAAAGCGTACTTTCTATTGAAGAAGTGATTTATGTAAAAAACATATTTTAACAGGATACACATTTGCATTCTAATTTTACTGTGAGTTATT
Organism: Canis lupus dingo; assembly: GCF_003254725.2. Classification (NCBI taxonomy): domain Eukaryota; kingdom Metazoa; phylum Chordata; class Mammalia; order Carnivora; family Canidae; genus Canis; species Canis lupus. The sequence continues at coordinate 65,679,395 of NC_064250.1, forward strand.
TTCTTAGAAGTAAGAGATAAATCTGTTGTATTTGTGATTAAAAAATTACAGAACAATTGTGTTACTCTTTTAGATGAAATTGCTAAATACATGGAAACAGTGAAATTACTGGGCTATGCTGAGAAACCTCTCTATCAGAACTTGCGAGACACTCTTTTGCAAGGACTAAAAGCTATAGGAAGCAAGGATGATGGCAAGCTGGACCTCAGCCCCGTGGAGAATGGAGGCTTGAGAGCAAAGTCAATGACGAAGGTGAATTTTGATCCTAAGTTATCCTTTGGCCTCCTATGATGATAATTGCCGCAAACTAATTTTAGAGAAATAAATCAGTAAAGAAAAATGTAACAGATTGCTTGGCAATTAAATATCTATCACCATTAGGTAAAGGCACAAAAACATGTAGGGGGTTGTAGAAGAATGAATAAGTATCAGTTTCTTATGTGCAGTAGCAAGTTAGTAAATTCCTGGAAAGATTGTCACTTGGGATACTGACCACTGACAGGGGGATTGGGATGGGGCATGCGATTTAGAGTGTGGGTGTTTTTTTCTCCCAGGCCACTGAGTGCGGTTGGTCTTCTCTCTTAGCTTTTCCTCCTTTGTTGATGTGGTCAAAGCATTTACCGTTTGAAAATCAGTGTTTGAAAATGACTATTTGAAAATTAGTGTTCGAAAGTTTCTTTGTTTGCTGGTGTGGGGTGCTTACCATTTGACCATTAGTTTGCTCTTTATAGAAATGTCATTATGTAAAGCTATGTATCTGCATAGAAAGAGGTTCACTTATCGGACAGCTATGTTAACAGTGAACATTGTGGGCAAAGTATTGTGCAGGCATGTAAATAACTTCTTGGTATGACTTTAAAATTAACTTATTGGATATTTTTAATTAAATTACTAACTCAGATTTCCTTTATAGTCTGAAATTATTGAATAAAATGTGCTACCTGCATTTAAATCAAAAAGAAGAACTACTCTTAGAAAAAAAATATTTTTTTACAATACTACTTTTCCTGTTACTGACTCTGTAAATTCCAGTAGATTCCTTTGGAAATCTCCAAACTATGAGAAAAAGGGTTTAAAAGCAAATTTTCTCTTCTTAAAATAAGAAGCAGCATTATTAAAAGGTTTTTATAATTCTTTTTAACTTTATAAGTTAATGTTATAAAGGAGATGGGAATTTTGAAATTGTATCTTGAATTTGACTTTTTTTTGGCAGTTAGGTCTCTGTGTAGTTTCGCTCCAAATCTGAAATTATGCACATGCACCTACATCTAAATTTTTTTCTTTTGTAAGTTTTGTCTTAATTGCATCGCTCCATTTTTGTGGTCAACAAGTGTGCTGAAAGCCATGTCCAGTTTTGAAATGAAGAGGATAAAATGGCAGCTCGAGTGGGATTTTTCAGTAAGGTAGTAAACTTATAGTTTGCATGTATGTGTAAACATACAGCTTGCACCTTTCTGCTCAGGACAGGTTTCTGTGCATTAATATTCATAGATAGCTTCTGTGGTGTTTTCCTCTAAAATTTTGCTGATTGAGAAATAAAGATCTCTGTTGCAGTGAGAACATGTCCAGTGCCATACCCTCTTACTTTTCAGATCACTGTTATTTGGACTTACATGCTGGAGAAAATTTGGTTTCTGCAGCTTGGCTGACTTTATAGCTGAATAGGTCAGTCTGCTGCAGAGCTAACATCTGTGAACTTAAAATTCTCATGTGTCCTTGGGTAGTTCAGAAGGCTGGAAATTTCCTGCTGGATCATCCCCTACATGTATAAAGCTTCATTTAGAGGAGGAAAAAAATGACTAACAACTGAACTATTAGATTGCTTCATTAGTTTACTGCTTTTTTTGCCCCTACCCTCATAGCTGACCCAGGCCTATTCTTTGTATTAAAAAGAAGTTAATAAAAGTTCAGATTAGGTAAGATCCTGAAGCTGCTTGATGGCCGTGTAACTGTAGATGAGTTGTTAATTTTAGGTGGCCTTTTGTCTTGTTTTTGTAACCTGAACAAGTTGGACCAGACCAGTTTTCTTTTTTAAGTTTTTTTTTTTTTTTTAAAGCCCAGAACATTTTCTTCAAATACATTGTAAATACTCCACATTTAAGGCAGATAATAGCAGAGCTCCACCAACTGAAAAGTTAGGGACTCTGTCTCTACAAGGGAAAACTTTCCCTTTGATAAATTAGTATTCCATCTTTTTTTTTTAATTTTTTAATTTTTTTTTATTTATGATAGTCACAGAGAGAGAGAGAGAGAGAGGCAGAGACACAGGCAGAGGGAGAAGCAGGCTCCATGCACCAGGAGCACGTTGTGGGATTCGATCCCGGGTCTCCAGGATCGTGCCTTGGGCCAAAGGCAGGCGCCAAACCGCTGCGCCACCCAGGGATCCCTCCATCTCTTTTTTAGCAAGGGGTGTATAATCAAGATGTCGTTTTTTGCTCTGGTTACTAGGAAGCTCAGAGTTAATTATGCTTAATCATAGAAATTATGCTAATCCTTATAATTAGTATGTATTCTCCTTTCCCTTTGTCATAATTTCTTAAAACTTTTAAGTATGTACTCTTTGTATTTACGACACTCAAATCTCTTTTGGAAAGGGATAATAGTTTTAATTCAATATACATATTTCTTTTTATGTTCCTGAGAGTTGTCCATGATGGTAAGAACATATAAAAATTGGTTAGCAGTGGAATGAAACAAGGTTTCTATCCATTTTTAAATAGCCATGCTTGATTATGGTACAGTAAATTTGGAAACTAGAGTGAAATATGAATTTTCCCACTTGAAAATGTTTTCAGCCTCAGTAGCCTAAGAGTTTTATTTAAAGCACAGGATTTGGGGATAATATAAAGCTGAAGTAGAAAAAAACTAGGTATCAGTCTACCTTTAGGAAGTTCACAGCCAGAGATTTTCATTGTTGATCAGAACTGAACACTTGCCTTAGAATCGGGCAGTACAGTTCCAGCACTGGATTCAGTGTGTACTCTTAAACCAACATTCAACAATATAAAGGTCTAATTTATGTACCTGGTCTAGGCTGGGTCCCCGGGGCTATAAAGATCAATAGCACGTAGTTCCATCCTTAAAGAATTCCTCCCTGTCCGATCTGGGTTAAGAACAGCTTAATTTACTGGAAAGAACTCAGCAAGTTAAAAGGACATTAATACCTCCATTAGCTATTTTCTTGTAAGGTTTTGATTAAGTTACTTGCCCAAGCCAACAAAAGGGGCTGTTCATTAGAATTTCTCAAGTCTCATCCCTGGAGATTCATTGAGTAGGTCTAGAGTGTGGCCCTGCGATTTGCATTTTTCTCAACAGTATATACTGTTGTTTCCTGTGAATGACGTGCACATACCCTTTTCTCTACTCCCACATTTTTTAGTTCTTTTAAGTTGTATTATGCTAGTTCCCTTCCTAGAGTTTCTCTGAAAAATGATTAACCATTAAATAAATCCCTGCTGGTACTCACCCTGAAACATAGTACAAGGAGACAAGAGTAGAGGCCCTCCATTGCCCACCAGTGGTCTGCAGCTGCTCTGGTGGACAGCTTCCTGTCTCGAGGTGACTGCCCCCAAGGCAGCTTATAGTTCTAGTCAGATAGCCCCAGATACACCCTCTGAACTTGGCGAAAGTCTGTCTAGCTGGGTTTAGCATGCTAGAATAATAGAAACTGTCTTTTCCTTTATATAAGTTTAGATGGTTGAAGTCAGTACATTTCTTTCCTAGAATAATAGAAACTGTCTTTTCCTTTATATAAGTTTAGATGGTTGAAGTCAGTACATTTCTTTCTGTTTTTTTTTTTTAATTTTTATTTATTTATGATAGTCACAGAGAGAGAGAGAGAGAGGCAGAGACATAGGCAGAGGGAGAAGCAGGCTCCATGTACAGGGAGCCCGACGTGGGATTCGATCCCGGGTCTCCAGGATCGCGCCCGGGGCCAAAGGCAGGCGCTAAACTGCTGAGCCACCCAGGGATCCCTTCTTTCTGTTTTCTGATGAGGATTTAGTCGTAGTTTTCTATGTAAGTGGATTCATTGTTTACTAATGATTCTCTTCTTTAGATTTTTGCTTGAGCTCTGTATTTTAAATCTCATATTATTTGGCTGGATTTTGCCAGGTAGCTTTTTTCCCCTATATTTTTAAGTGAGATTATGACATATGTACAGAAAAATACACAAGTGAATGTGGAATTCAAAGTTTACAAAGTGAACATACACATTTAAACATCCCCCATATCAAGGTATGGATTATCACTTGAACCCAGGAAACCTTTATCAGGCCCCCTCCAGCCATTATCCCTTCATTAACAGTAACCAGTGTTTTGACTTTGACACCATAGATTAGTTGCCATTTAAAGAAAATTAATAGCACCTTACAATATATTCTTCTTATACTTTTTTGTGTCTTTTATTCATTGTATGTCTAGATTTCCATGCTGTTGCATGCAACAGAAGTTTTCTGTTTCTTGTTACTGTATAGTATGGCACTCTGTTATATGAGAACATCATAATTCCTTAATTCCTTTTATTGATGGATATTTGATGGACATTTGTACTGTTTCCAGTTTTTGGCATTTGCAGTAATGCTGGTTAAGAACATTCTTGTAATTTCTTTTGGGAACTGCATATATTTATTTTAACTGGGGTATATACATAGTGGAAGTACTTGGGTGGAGGGCTTATGTTTAGCTTTAGTAGGTGTTGTCATGCAGTTTCTCCCAGCAGTTGTCCCAGTTGATAATCCCACCAGCAGTTTATGAGACGTCTAATTGCTTGACAGTAGCTTTTGCATTATATTTAATTTTATCCATTTTGGTAGATTTGTACTGGTGTTCCTTTGTGGTTTTAATTTAATCTCCTTGAGAATATTGATTTTGAACACCTTTTCCTATGCCCATCAGTCTTATTGTCCTTTTCCTGTGAGGTGCATTTCAAATCTTTTGTCCATGAAAAAGGAGGAGGTCGTCTGCTTTCTTTTGATTTGGTAGATTTGACTACCTCATATATATGCAGTCTATGTATTATACACTTTTCTTTTTATAATTGATAGTTTATTTTTTCATTCTGTTAATGTAGTAGTACTTCTTGATGAACAGAAAGTTCTGCATTTTAATGAAGCCTAATTTATCAGTCTTTCTGTTTATGGTTAGTGCCCTTTTGTATTCTGTTTTTGGGAAAATTTTGTCTACCAAGGTCATGAAAATATTCTTTTATTATCAAGAAATTTTATCATTTGTATTTAGGTCTACGATATAACAGCAACTGATTTTGTGCATGGTGTGAGTCTGTGTTTATTTACCTCCTGTGGATAACCAGTTGATTTGAACCATTTATTGAAAAGACTGTAATGTCCCCACAGCATGTAGCAGGTTTTCAGGTAACAATATGTGTTTGGATCTGCTTCTAGAAACTCTGTTCTGTGCCATTGGCCCACTTACCTTTTTACCAAGCCACACTGTTTGAACTCCTGGCTTCATAATGGTATCTGATGGTGTTACTCCTTCAACTTTGTTCTTTTTGTCTTAGCTATTCTTGGCCCTTCTGCTTTATGTATAAATATCAGGATCAGTTTATTAATTTCCACAAAAATACTTCTGGTATTAAAAAAAATACTTCTGGGATTTTGATTGAGATTGCACTGACTCTCATTTTGGGGTAGAATTGACATATTAACAATCCACCTTTCTGTCCATGAATATAGTATACCCCTGTATTTATTTAGGTGATCTTTCATTTCTCTCAGTCATGTTTGCAGTCGCCTCTGGCTGTGTAGAGATCATACATGTGCGTCTTCCTTTCTGTTTTCTTCTAAGTGCTTAATTCTTCATCTATTTCTTTTGTATCATCTGTAATTACCATAGAACTTACCTTCGTGTCATTTAGTTGTCAGCTCTCTCTGCTGTTTTTTGATGTTTCTAATATATTTATAAGTTCTGTGGTGTTCTGTTCTATTTATTGGCTGCACAGTTTCCTTGTTTTCTCTTTTAAATGATCAATTCTCATTTACTCAGTTTTTAAAATCTTTTTTCTTTTAAGCCTCCAATGCACATTATAAAGTTTTCTTCTTTTGGGAGGACTTTGTTTTCTTTCAGAGTGGAATCTTGGCTGTCTTTTGCAATCATTTATTTCATCTTCTTTTTTTGTTTCTGAGGATTCTCATTTTGTTGGCATACTTCTTCTCTGGATCGTATTAATATTGAATAGGATAGCTTTATCTGGGCAGAACAGATTACCATATTTGTGAATCCTTGGCTTTTCCATTTGATGAAACTGTTTTGCTTTTCCTCATAGTTTGGATTTGGGGGTTTGGCATTGTTAAGGGACATTCTTTGCCTGCAGCTCACAGTCTGGGAGGGTTTGGAGGGCCATGGCTTAGCTGGTACTGCAGGCTGGATTACCTGTGTTTCCTCAGTACCTGCCCCATTTTCCCTTCCTGGTCAGAAGAGGCAAAAGTTTGGTAAAATCTAAACCCATATTTAGAGAAACCTCATTGGGGATTCTTCTCCATAGCTTGATCTGTTTTATTCATTTCCTCTTTTGTCATCTATTTTGGTAAATCATTGTTTATTATTGAAAATAATTAGTCTTGAATGATTGTAGTTATTCTGCCCCCTTTCTCCAGATTTTTTCTCAGCCAGAGAAGAAACAGAATTACATGTCCTGCTTTCTGTCGGGGACTGTGGAACTAGGGAAGGTCTCTTCCAGGGGCTGTTCTACTCTTTCTTTCCAAGCTTCCTATTTATATTTTGTAACTTGAAGGTCAGTGGTGAAAAGTTTCTGAAAGGTGTTCACTCATGTTCTTTTCCTCAGTATGGTTTGGTGGTGTGTGCTTTCTAAAAGTGTCTGACTCTTCTTGGCCATCACTTCTCAAAGGTTATGGTGTGACACTCTGTCACTGTTGCTGCTGAATTACTTCTTAACTGTTATTGTGTGTTCTTTTCTTCAGAGTTCAGATGGAGGGAGGCTGAAATATTACCCCTCACAAATGTCCCTTATTTTTAAACATTATTGCTTGTTTGTGAGTATGAACATTCTGGGGTAACCCAAAATCTCTGCTCTTCCTCTACAAGAGTAAACTGCATGTTGTGCTATCACCCTCTCAGCTCTTCACAGATTGTCTCCCACATTACAGTCACCTGAGATTTCAGTTCTTGTACAATAGGTAGCATTAATTCATTTTCGGACAATGACAGTAAATTCTTCATTCTTCATGGTATTTTAAGGGTGAAGAACTTGAACTGGTGAAGAACACCATATTCCAAACTTTGTTAGTCATATGATGAAACATTTTCTGTTGTTAAACCCTTTCCCCCAGACCTGGAAATAGCTAGCAAACTTGACATGAGTTTACATGCTCTTCCTACCTCCATAGTAGACAATGAAACGTGTTGACAAGCACGTTTAAGCAAGTAACAAGAGGAACAACAAATAAAATAAGTCGTGCATGGGCTCCATTTACAGGTGCACTGATACTTCACTGAATGGCATTCATGCATGTGGGGTTACACTGGACACTTACTATGTAAGACTATTTACAGAACTCTGAAGTGATTTCTTCTAGGACTTAAAGTGTTACAAATTTAACCTGTGTGTGTTTGATGTTTTTATAAAAGATAAGCTTACTCTTGCTTTAATCTATTTTTTTAGCATATATTTTTCGACTTGAGAATGCAGCCTGTAACAGTACCAAGGCACACAGTAGGTGCTTAGTAAATATGTGGTGGGTTCTCTCCCCCTGGTAACATGGAAGCCCACGTTATTGCAGAAGAAATTGTAATATTTATGATTCTTATTACAGCCTTTATCACTGGAACTCATTTAAAATAATAAATCACTTTAATGCATTCTAGCAGAATATTTTTAGATTTTTCTTCAAATTAATCTGCCCCTCTTTTTAAGTCCTTCACTTCCTGACCCACTTCCCATCTTTCATTTCTTCTTTTTCTAATTATGTCTGGCCTCTTCCTACTTTTTCTCAAAATATACCTGTAATTACTTAATGTTCACTTAAAATTACACAGTTTGTAAAGGGTTTGGAGTAAAATAGGAAGTCAGCTCTTATTACAACACTGGATGAAGAGTTCCTCGACAGGTGCAGACGCATAGATGTTTCTATGTAAAATACTGTGCTTGACTCAACGAGTGCTCCCCAAATGGGGAACAGTAGTCCCTGCCTTCTGGGAACACATGTAGAAGGGAGAAATAGGGTGTGTAATAGGATCTGTCGAGTTCTGTGGACTCGAACTCTTCGGGAAGGGTTGCGCTAATATGAAAGCACAGCAGCTGGGAATTGCTGTGTCCACTGCAGGGCCTGTACCAGACGACATAGCTCCAAGATAGAAATTAGAGCGAGAATGAAGAGTTCTGAGTTCTGATCTTTCCCATCCTCAGCTGAGAAACACTGAGCCTGTTCTCTTAGCCTTCTGTCTCCAGCCTCAGCGTTTTCTGTCTATATTGTGAATGTTAACCAACTCCACTGGTTTTGTAAATATTACGTAACAACGTGTCTGCTTTGCCTTCATAGAAGGTATGTTCCATGTTTTTTTTTAGCTACTGGTTGCTACTAATGAATATAGGACTATAAATAAATAATACTGTTTATAAAGTATGCACCTTTTCCCAGTGACTTCAGGTGGCCTTAAGTAAATAAAATGAGATGAACTGATGGATGGAGTCACATGTTTGTATTTGGAGTTCTTTGTTCATCGCCACATGTAAAGTACCAGACCTTTGGAAGTTTTAGGTTGTATATTTTAAGTTTCTGTAATAAGGAAACTTAGAATGGTGATTTTTGTAATAAGGAGGAAAAAACCAGCAACAGTCCTGGAATACTCCTCTCCTTTGATAGAGCAGTGGATCTGATTGGCTTTTTTTAGAGGCTTTTGAAAGCATCTAGAGGTGATCTTTTGATGTGCGACCTGGGAAGCAAAGAATGAACGGGTCTTTGGTTTTTGCCTCGCAAGATTTTTATTCTTTGTCCCGTTAAAACAGCTTTAAGTCTCTTAAGTGGTCTCTAGTCAGTGTTTAGACTATTAGTAAATTATCAGTCCAAATGCATCTAGCTGATTTGTCTTCCTGTTTCTAAGCTGGAAGTGAGAAGCTGCTAATTAACTAAATTTTAGCCTAGCATATCTGAACACTTCAAAAATACAATGCGTAATACATACACTAATGCCCTTTGAAAAAAAACCTAATTGTCTGCAGATATTTTAGCTGTGCTGAATTAAAAGAAAACTCTCTTCTAAGTTTATAAGTCATTCTTGTGTGCCGTACAATATTTTGATTTCATTTATAAACGCAAAGGCACTTTGTGGGACCTGGTGTGGAATATGACAAAATCAGACATTAGCACAGTCCCTTTGTGAAGCTGTTTTCTGTTCTGGGAGAACCCAAATATGCACTATCTGAAGCCCAGGATGTTGACAAATAACAGAATGAAGCATTTGGAGATAATCCGGAGAAAGAAGCTGCCAGTGAATTGTTTGGAATTTTGCTCATTGCCTTATAAAATCAATAACACACTTAGATACTATTAAACTTTAAGTTTTTTTTTGTTTTTAATTGGTCTTTTCCTGTAGACCATTGGCCCTTTCTATCAAAACTAAATATATTCTCAGAAAAGTTGGGCAGGAGACACCTAGCTGAAGTGTGGACTAATGAAATTCAGTGCTTTACCTATTGCATGATGCTTAAAACACAGGTGGGGTTTTTTTTGTTGTTGTTGTTTTTGGTGGTGGTGATTGAATACTGGCTGTTTTTTTCATTCCTGTGTAATTTACCTGCATGGAGATTAAGAAAGCTCTTTTTTATTAAATAAGCTTGGGAACAAGATGAATGCACTAGGTTCTTGGGTAGAATGTATTGGATAGCTCCCTTTATAATGAGCATCTAAAAGTCTGCCTCCTTAAAATCAGAAAAAATGCATTCTTTCCTGTATGGGAAGCAATATAGTAGTGAAATATTCCTCCTTAATTTTGGTCCGAACGAACAAAAGTGTCCGTGTTTATTCCTGCCTAATGCATCACAAATCTGCTGACATGCTAACCTTGGAGTCTTGGCTGGCGTTAATCAGGCCTGTGCACCGACAGAAAAGATGTACCTAGTGCACTCCATCAGTGCAGTTTGCATATGGAAGTTCTCACAGGGGAGCTGCCCTGTGCCAGCTGAGGGTTACCTGCCCACTGCAGTTATTGTATGTAATTATCGAGCCAATCTGTTCAGCCCAGCAGGGTTTAGATGGTAATCATGAAGCAACACTTTGGAAAAGAAAGATGTAAGGCACTCTCCCCTTCTCTCATCAGTTATATGAAGTTACAGCCTCTCTTAACAGCTATCTCTGAGAGGCAATACCTCCATATACAGATCTAAATCAATGCCTTTGAAAGTTTCTTAAACTTTAGTCAAGTTATTTTTGTCTATGTGAAGCATTTTCTTTAGGAAAATGGCAGGAACCTCAGAGTTTTAATCTTTTCACGGCTGCCTTAAGAATATTTTTGAAACAGTGGGGTTATTTGTAATATGTAGATAATAACAGTTCTGACCATTTGGGGGGGGGTGTTTCAGGGAATGTGGTTTGAGTAGAGTTTTCCCATGTAGTTCTCTGTGGAACAGAGCCTGTTGCTGTTAGGCAAGAGAGCAGTGTTCTGTCAGCAGGCAGTGTGCAACATGGCCCGAAGCAAGTGAATTCGCAGATGAAGTTTAACTTAATATTAATTGTTGGAAAATGTAAGTGAGGATATTCCAATGCATTGCGAATCTAAAATTTGGGACAGATGAGAGGATTTTCTAAATGAAATCTGGGCAACCCAGGGAAGCTCTTTGACTTATCATTTGGATTTTATCGCATTTAAATTTGAGACTACATAGGATAAAATTATATGAAAAATAGAAAGTTCTAAAGTTATTTCGTAAGTCCTTCCATAGTTATTCCTACATGTAGACATGTTGAGTAAATTAAAACCCTCATACCGTACTGAACTAGTTAGAAAATGTCATAGTGATAGAAAATAATAAAAAGAAATTGAACAGACACCTGGGAAGACTAGCTGGTGACAGAATATAAGCATTTACTCCTAAGTAGCCCTCAACTAGAAAAATAAATAGAAAGTTGGAAAAGGGGCAGCCCGGGTGGCCCAGCGGTTTAGCACCGCCTTAAGCCCAGGGCGTGATCCTGGAGACCAGGGATTGAGTCCCACGTCGGGCTCCCTGCATGGAGTCTGCTTCTCCTTCTGCCTGTGTCTCTGCCTCTCTCTCTCTCTCTCTCTCTGTATCTCTCAAGAATAAATAAATGAAATCTTAAAAAAAAAAAAAAGTTGGGAAAGCTTGAGGGGAGGTGGAAAATCCAACCTATTTTCAAGATTTTAGGAGGGCTATGTGCTTACTTTTAAGACTCTTCCTTTATAGGAAGGTGTCCCCCTTAAAATTTTAATAAAAAGTATACAAAGGAAAATACGCACTGGAAGTTGGTCATTATTGATTTGTGAGTAGAATTTTGCCACCGATTGACAGGGTATAAGCAGTTATATACTGTATCGACAAAGTATATTTTCCCGCCCCCCAAACACACACACAGTAAAAATTGGGAGAATTAAGTGTCATTAGCCTCAGGGCCAATTCCAAATTTGTTAAATGCTTTGATGTTCAAAACAGAGTTTCTGTATAATCAGTCCTGATGGGTAGGGTTTCAGTGATGAACTATAAGAAGCATAAAAAGTTAGAAGTGGTTATAACAGACAAGCCGACAATGAGACTACTATATAGTTGAAGATTCTCTTAATTCCATTTTCTTCCATCCCCAACCCCTTCCCCTTAGGTAACACCCACCCTGAGATTGTATATATTCTTACTGTATGTTTTGATAACACCCCCACCTAGATAGACTGGCATGTATACCAGTATACGGTAAGTTGTTGTATTTACTTGCTTGACCGTCAGACTACATCTCTCTTTCTCTTTCTTTTAAAAAATCTTTGTATGTAAGAAGCGCAAGAAAGGAATTGAGGAGAGCACACAGTCCAGTGTTGAAGACATGGAATGCTCCGATACACAGACAAAAGAGGCCACACAGACCCGTAAGTTGAACAGTCTTACCTGTTAGCCTTTTCTGTATATAAATACAGATTTCATTTCCTTCCAAGAAGGTAACCTATGATTTTATAATAAAACATCATGCAAGAAGATCTTATATTTGTATCGTATTATCACAATGTCCTTCGTACATACATTGCATTATTTACTATTCACAGTAATCATGAAATTGGGGTGGGGAGCTACTCTCATTTTGCATCTAGGGAGCCCAAGATACGAGACATTTAAATGGCAGAGCCAGAAAGCCTACCTCTCAGGCTATTGTCTTTCCATTTCCACATGTTGATGTACATAATGGGATACGAGGAAGATCCAGATCAGGCGAGTAGTACCTGGGCTTACTGCAGCTGCTGAGTTCCACTGGCCTGAGCTGCCTGAGTACCCCCCACAAAGTGTGCCAACCCTCCTTTTCTCTCAACAAGTTGGGACACAAGGAATTAAAGCCTCAAGTCATCACTTTTCTTTTTTTCTTTTTAATATTTTATTTATTTGAGAGCGAGCAAGCACTAGAGACAGAGCAAGCATGAGTGGGGGTGGGGGAGGAAGAGGGAGAAGCCGGCTCCCCGCTGAGCTAACACAGGGCTTGATCTCAGGACCCTGAGATCATGACTGAGCCACAGGCAGATACTTAACTGACTGAGCCACCCAGGAGCCCCTAAGTCATCACTTTTCAAAGCTCTTGAAGCAAAAGGCAAAGTAGAAAGTCATTTCTGAGGTGGCTCATAATCTAGTGCTGAAGGCTCTTCCAGTACGGAGCAGAGCCATCATCGACATTAACAGGGCCCCACTTGCAAAGGGCATGGCAGGGTTGGGCTTCCATGTGGTCCCCTTCATAGCTGGGCAGTGCGGGATGTGTAGGCACACCTGTGGGCAGCTCAGGCAAGGGGAAGATGGTTTCAGGTTTCACAAGAGAGGATTTATTTGATGCAATGAAGAGATTCAGTACTGGCTGCAGTACCAGGTTTCTCCTACCTCTCTGCCCTTTGTTTATTATTTTTTGGTTCCAAAACATTTCTTGCCTTCTAATAGAAAAGGCTCATTCTGGGGAAAAGTTTCATTAATGTACAAGTGCCCTGTTGAGTCAGGCCATGGATATATTTTACCTTTCCTTTGATAGTGTCATTTGTGGATAGTCTCATCTGTGGAGACAAACATTCGACTTTCCAAGAGAATTGTCTGCCCTCCAACTCAGTTAACATTGTCTTTATCATATAGTGTGGATAGAACATCCTTAGGTTTACATGAATTCACCCCAGAGAATGCTGGGGTATCTAAAGAGGGAGGACAGAATTTCACCCTGGAGGCTAAAGGTTTTGAAGAAATTCCTCTCTCTCTCCTGTAGCCTGTTCCCATCCCCACTTTCTTCCTGCCTCCCGTCTTGTTCATTTTGTTATTAGGAAGTGAGGAGTCCCGAGGAGCAGTGCATGGAAGCCTGTCTCAGCCAGAGGCTAGCAACAGCAGCTATGACAGTGAGTGGGAGTGAAATTAAGGAGCATTTGTAAAGATAGAGCAATATTCTTACTTTAAGAAATCCCTCATGTTTTAAAATGGGCAGTTTTAGTTTAGGAAAGGGCCCACATTGTGTTAGGAAGGGGCTGATACCCATCTAGCCCAGAGTGAATTCACAGCTGTGTGTGGAGAAGACTCCTGTCTCTCTTGGCTGCCTGAAGGTCATTTGTTACCTGCACTTTGCTTAATGAGCATCAGCGTCATTTGTTTTGATACATAAATGATTTTAAATTCGACTATAATTATGAAAAATGTTTTTTATACCTAGAATTTTAATTTAAGGTCCTTACACTGATGGCTTTTACTGGAAGAAAATATATTTGTTGTTTTTTTTTTTTTTTTTTAGTTATTAATAACAAGAGTGTGGGTCCCCTTGCAAATTTAAAGAGAACAATCTAGATTTTTGGTTTTGATTTAGAAAAAAAGAAGATAGAATAATTAAATTCTCCCTTATTCATATAAACTCTGAATTGTTTTACTTAAACATTGTTTCTCCTCTTATTGTAATTTATCCTTTCTTCTAAAGTAAAGGGCTAGTTAGAGTATTTTGCCATCTAAATATTCATAAATGAAAGAAATATTACCTGAGATGGTAAAATGTTATTGTTTCTGGCAAAAAAAAAAGGCTTAATGTTCATGAAAATATATATTTATATTCATCATTTTAAAGTAACTTGAAGGAGGAGGCACACTATTACGTTTGAATTTTGTTTTCAAGAAATATATAATACAATTCAGTGACTTCTGTGTTTTAGAGCTTTAAGATTTTGTGTCATAAACGTGTTTCAAGAATGGTTACCTCTAACAGCAGCTTTAGAAATGTCAGTTTCTTCATTAACAATTTTATTTTCAAACACAATTTATGGTTTACAATATGGTAAGAGATTTTTCTCACTGTGTGATCTTTCAGAATGCTGTGCCTGGCAAAATGGGAGCAACTTTCCTTTAATATCTATTTAGACCATTTTAAAAACGTGTATAATTTTCTTGATACACCTAAACTCATTTTGACTAGTTGGGGGTCTATTGTGTAAGAACACATTCTGAAAGCTTTCAAAATGTGTATTGTGTAGGTTTTCTCAAAGAAAGAGAGGGGGTGACGGGGTGGTTTTCAAGAAGAACAGAGGCCTCTAATCCTTTTATTTTTATGCAAGGCATAATTTTTACCAATTGAGAAAATTTGGTTATTTGCTTTAAGTAATTTTTCCCCCCACAAAATGATAAGCCTTAAAAAACCATGCATATTTTGGCATTTCAAAACCGTGCCAATACTTCAGAATTATACCAAAAATTAGTTAATGTAGCCATGATATTTATGGCTGGTGTTCTTTGTCCCTCCCGTACATGAAATGGACAGTACTCCACAACCTTCTCTTGTGAGTGTTGTTTTTGAAGTAACCTTGAATACTGGTCCATTCTAGAGAAATCTGAGGGAGGCAGGATTTACATTTACCTCCCAAATACCTATGATCTCATCAAAAGGATATTTTTAAATGAACAAAGAAACTCCCACTTACTTTAAATTTCTGCATTAATAAAATCAGAGAAGAGTACCCAAACTTAGGTATTTTGTTTTTTGGATGTTAAGTTTTACATATTAGTCTTACAATTGCACCTTTTACCAGTAGTAATATATTATGAAAATGGGTATATTTTTTAAAGAGACGAGAATCACAAAAGTATTTTTTGTGCCACAATTAGAGTTGATTATTAGGGAAGATACTGAATGGATACCTGCTGCAAAGACTCCATGTTGCAGAATCCTGCAACATGAATTTATTACATAATTATTATGTAATATATTCAAGATGGTGATAGTGTTTTAGTTGTAGTGAAAAATTTTAAATCTAGTTTGAAGGAGATAAGCAGCAGTGGTATTTAAGAATAAAATGACAAATTAGAATGTTAATGAGAATACTACTATTTGAACATAGTGATAACTGTTGTTAAGTGTCCTTTGTAATGTGACTATAGATTTCAAATTTATTGAAAGGGAAGATGTACTATAGTACTGATTACTGACCTGGATTTCGTGATACTCTGTTATGCCCATCTCAGCCCATCAAAACATTCTTAGTTTTCTGTGCAAAAATAATTTCAAAATTCTTGAAATAAAAAACTAAAAACCTACCATGGGATTTTTTTTTTTTTATATATATCACAAAAATTGAGAAAGCTCAAAAGTTTAAACCAGCCATAATATGGGCTATGGATTATCAGTGGCAGGAAAAAAAAGATATCCATGAAAATTTGAAATTTGCTTTAATTGAAGTATATGGCAATTAAGTAAAAACTGGAACGTGGAAAAATAAAAAACACTAATTTTCAAACTGATCTTCCACATAAATAAGCCTGTAAACAGAACATCTTTAGAATTTTTTATTAGACATGTGGTAAATACTGTCCTGGATTCAAAGAATGTTTTGTATGTTTCAGAAAAGAAATATTATTGATCTGTTGTTTAGTACATTCATTGATAAATTATGGGCGACCACACTGCCCCTCACCCTGGTACCGTTGCTCTTTTCCTGGCAGAGGGAGGCATGAGGCAGTGGGAGGGCATACTTCGTTTGCCCGTGCTAGGGAGCCGTGATCAGGCTTCAACATACCCTTCCAACTGCTGTGTTCGCCTTGGAGGTAGAGTGGGGGTGCTAGGTGGGAATAGAGTCTCCTCGGTGAGGTGGAATGCCCATGTGGAATTCCCATAAAGAATTCTGCCCCTAGTGTAGAATCACTGATTTATTCCAACTCAGGAGTTGTTGGATAGGAACTGTCATAAGGCACTTAGACCAGTTATCAGATGTGATGCTTCTTTAGAAGGCTACTCAGTTGGGATCTATTTAATTCCTAGTGGAAAAGACTTTGTGTTTTGGAATGGCCCAGTGTCCTCCTGCCTAAAGAGTATAGGTAACAGGCTTTAAAAAGCAACACATTTTATTCTTTGCTTTTCAAAATATGCATTACTTTGTCGCTTCTCTTCAAGAAATGACTGCCTGTCGTGTTGCTATCTATAGCTTACATTAAGAGTTACTGTTTTAGATTGCATAATAAAATTTTGGGGGAGAAATATTTTAGTTCCATTATAAATTGGATGTGTTTTGCCAGTGGCAGAGTTCTGTTGTGAGTTCTGTTAAGACTGGAAGGTACAGGTTAGCATATTTTTCTGACATATTAAAGAGTTGACACAGTTTCCTAAGGTTTTCAGGCTATTAACCATTACCTTTGTGTTTGAATTTCATTTCCACAAATCATTGTAGTCATTTAGATTTTTAAATACAAATAAGTATATTTGGAAATGCTTATATTTCTGTTTTTTAGTTTTTATAAGTTAATGATTTGAATTTGTTTTTTTTTTTTCTCTTCAAGGTTCAAAAACCAGAAAGAGAGTCCAGAAGTAAATCAAATGCTGTCAACCGACTTTTCTTTTCTTCCTGTCATTTAACTTTTTCCTCTTTCTCTATTTTAAATGTTGTATTTTCATGTGAGTCTATTAGGGTGGGACTAACCATGAAAATACCTATGTCTTTGAAAAATATAAACTTTTTTATGAAGTAAATACTTTGTACAATTTATTAAAGACTAATTTATAAAATTGAAAATCTTTAGGTCATACTCTTTAAGCTCTCCCGAGCGGTATGTGTTTGAGGTTCTGAAGTAGCTTATAAGAAAAACCCCATGATGTGCACTTTGTAATCATTGTACATTTGCCCTAAGTGTTTAGAATGCTTGGCAAAGTCCTCACCTTTAAGCAGATACAAACCTTAAAATAAAGGTCTCTTTGCATGATACAAATACACCATTTGTTGTGGCTCTAAGATTTGGATCGTACTGGTTCTGTTCCATTCTGCAAGTATTCATTGAGCAACTGCTGTATGAAGCAAGAGGAACAAAGGAAAAAGGCTATGAAAGCAAAAGTGGGGTACTTAATGTGTCTGCGAGAGACCAAATGCATGTATTTCAAAGTTAGATTGCAGAAGGACTACGTAAGCATGCAAGCTGTATGAAAAGAAAACGGGTGATAGAGTATCTAGTGGTAGCATGATCACAGTCCTATAGACTGGCTGCTTTTAAGGAGATCCTGGGAAACAAACAAACAAAGCAAGCGTATTGCTCATTCACAGGAGATTATTTTTCTTACAAGTGTTGTGTTTTGTAGCATATGATGTCTGTGCAGTAAACTAAGCACTTGAGAGTTTTAGGGATCAAACATTTTAAGGTTTGGACTCTTCTAGTCACCCTGGTGATAAAAGCTTGGGATTTAAACCTTTATGAACAATTTTAAGGCTTACTTCGTTGCAGAGATTGGAATTGAGTTGGATTTCCTAAAGGGAACACCTTACCACTTAATGGCATGTCCCATGTTTCTAGGTGGCATAGAGACAGACTTTTATTTAAGTATTTAAGGATTGAACGTGTATTTTATTTTTTTTTAAAATTTATTTATTTCTTCATGAGAGAGACAGAGAGGCAGAGGCACAGGCAGAGGGAGTTCGATGTGGGACTTGATCCTGGGTCTCCAGGATCACTCCCTGGGCTGAAGGCAGCACTAAACTGCTGAGCCACCCGGGCTGTCCAGAACGTGTATTTTAATATGTATTCAGAACATAAGTAGCACATGAAACTGGTGATTTCTCTGTTGCTTAGGACAAGCCTAGAGTAGGTATTTCTGTTTTTAAAAAAGTGAGCTGGGGATCCCTGGGTGGCGCAGCGGTTTGGCGCCTGCCTTTGGCCTGGGGCGCGATCCTGGAGACCCAGGATCGATTCCCACGTCGGGCTCCCGGTGCATGGAGCCTGCTTCTCCCTCTGCCTGTGTCTCTGCCTCTCTTTCTCTCTCTGTGACTATCATAAATAAATTAAAAAAAAAAAAAGTGAGCTGATTTAAAGAAAAAAGTAAGTAGTAGCACAGGAGGAATGTAGATTTACCACATGTTGTCAAGGCGGACTGCATTTGAGCAGCTCTGAGCCAACACAGAGACTTTAAAACTTTGGCTCCCTGATGTGGGTGTTTAGTTGTCGCATGGAACCTGTGTCCCGGTAGTGGTCAGAAGTTGAAAAGTGTATACCAGATCTGTAGACTTTCCTTTGAAAGTTAATCTTTTAAATGCCTCTTGAAGTTCTTAAGCTGTGTGTCTTCGCAGAATAGAGAACTAGATTTTGGGCAGAGCCGCCTCCTGTTTTCTGTAGAATGTTGGATTTTCGTGCTCATCAGTGTTATGGTCCCAAGTTTATTTGTAACACCTAAATCAACTCTCAAGTTCTGTTTCAAACACATTGACGCTTAAAATAGGATAAAATGTGTGTGGTGTGTTTTTGTGTATATGCCTTAGCCTTTTTTATTTTTCAAAACACAAAAACATAGCAAAACCTGTTGGTTAAATATTAAGAAAACAAATATTTCCTCACATATTGTTTTTAACAAGTGCTGGCATTTTCTCGAATGTTACTCTCTTGGCAGGGCTGCAAAAATTAAAAACTAGTAGCCATAGTAGCCAGTTTGATTCATTGGCTGCATCTCCTGATTCCACTGCTCTCCTTCTCCTTCCTGTCTTACACTTGGTTTTCTTACATTCCCTTTATTTTAAGCCAGTGATCGAATAGACTCGTCATTTGGAGTTATGCCTTTTTTTTTTTCCTTGCCCTTTTTCAGTTCTGTATTTACTATTTTTATGTTGCATCATTTCTTTCCTTTCCGGTCTGTGTTTCAGTGGACTTTGCCAGTCTTCTTTCCTAACCCAGCGTCCACATTCTGACAGGTGTTCCTGGCACCGAGTGGTCCTGCCTTCTTTGCCATTTGCCTCGGTTGTTAGCGAGCCTAGGTGGTCTGGGCTGTTGAGGATTGGCACCTGTGCCAGGCTCTTGTCCTTTGCATGCCGGGGGCAATATGTGCTCTAGATGTTCCAAAAAGCAACCGGTACATCTTTGGTAATCAGCTAAGCCCTAAAGTAAAGTAGCTTCTGGTGTTTTTCAGTAGTGATCTCTTAAGACAAATAAAGTGCTAATAGGCCAGAGCTATAAAACCCCAATTATTTTTTTGAATTACTAAATTAAGTGTGCATATGAGGGCCTAAGTTGCATAGCAATAAATCAGTGCTAGAAATATAAATTAAATGTGTTTATGTATATGTGTTTATATGTGGTAGAGCAGTATGTAGCTTGATTATCCCTTAAAATGCTATTTTTTTTGTTGGCTATATCCTTATGATTATCAAAGTTTATTAATAATGCCTGGTCACTAGGAAATTTAGGACACATTAAAAAGTATCAAAAGACAAACTAGCCATCCTACTCCCACCCACAGGCAACTACTGTGAATGTCTTGACACATTTTCTTCCAGTCTTTTCTGTGCATTTTTATCTTCAAATTATTTTGTATTAAAACTTCATATATTGCTTTTTAAAGCTAGAATTAAATACTTTCCAGGTTATTACAGATACGTCATGAATATAATTATGTTTCTATAATATTTTCTTCCTGTGGATTTATGACGCTTTCCTGACCATTTCCCTAATATTGGACATTTAAGTTGTCTTCAGTATTGGGGTATTATAAGTAGTAATTTTTTAAAGTTTTTTTTTTTTTTATTTATTCAGGTAGCCTCTACACTCAATGTGGGGCTTGAACTCAACCCTGTAGTCAAGAGTTGCTTGCTGTGCCAACTGAGCCAACCAGGATCTCCTATAAGTGATATTCTTGATTAAACTGGGCAGAAATCTTTGTCCACATGTACAAATACTTCCTTAGATATTTCAGAAGGAAGCCACTGAGTCACAAACTATGAAAGTGGAAGGTAACTGATGCACGTTATCAAGTTGCTCTGCAAATCACCCAGCCAGCATTTTGCCCAGCAGCTCAGGGTGCACAGCTAGAATTTGTCATTCTTGCGTTTTACTAATTTTTATAATCCTATTGATAAGGTAAAGATTTTTAATTGCTAGTGAACCTGAGCACCTTTTTATTTGTAAATAATCACTCTGTTTTCTCCCTGGTGTATCTGTTTGTATAGTGATTATCTTCATCCTTGGTTATTTTCGTTGCTGACTTTCTTCTGTTTGTGTTTTGTTGATGGTAATATTTTTTATTTTTGTGAAATTTAATATTTATGGCTTCCATCTTTTGATATTTTTTCATGGTAATTTCCACCACTGTTTTAAAATACTTCCCATCCTGAAATCAGAAATACTTACCATGTTTTTTTCTAGGCTTTTTGTTTTAGTGCTTCTAAATTTTTCATCCATATGGAATTAATTTTGGCATATCTATGTTGGTAAGGATCACAATGTACTTTTTTTCCAAATAGCTAACCAGTAGTTCAAATACCTTTGTTTAATAAATCTTCCTCCCCAGCCCCTAAATCCTGGTTTTGTAATGCCTGCTTTATCATATATTAAGTTATTATACCAGGGTCTGGTTCTGGACTTTCTGTTCGATTTCATTGATCTGTCTGTCCTGATGCCAGCATCACACTGATTTAATTAATGCCATTTTACTTATTAATTCTTGTTTGTTGCCCAAACCACATTAACAGAAATCAAAATGAAAGAAAAAATTCACTTATGAGCTCACTATGCTACAAAAATCAAACTCTTGTTCTTTGGCTTCATAATTTCTCATAATTATAACAGTTGCATAGATAAGGCCCTGTGGGTTTTGGTTTCTTTTATAGTTCACAGGTTTTCTGTCCCCCTCATTCTTTAATCTCTGCTGGTATAACGAGGACAAGACAGACTGAAGAATCAATACTGGAAAAGGGTGTTTGGATAACACAGCCTCACACACTGGATCAGAGAATCTATCAGTGCACCGCTGACCAGGTGGTTTAGGCAGCTCTCTCATTCCTTGGGTGTTATTTAGCAAATAAAATGTTTACCATTTCGGCTGTTCTGAACATGTATTATTCATATAGTGGTGAGTTTTCTTTTATTACGGCAGTAGTGTTTGGCAATTTGTGAGTGGTGGTCCTGAATTTTTGTAATTTTGGCTCAAGTTAACCTGTAACATTTCTGCATTGAGCAAATTATGGTTTTATTTAAGTGAGCCACCATAAGTGATCTTTGGAAAAATTCTTTCCTCTTTTTGATTTAGAGTACAGCACTCGTTAGAAGTCTGAATTATCAAAAGGATGAATGGAGATGATCTGTAACATAACTTTTGTGCCTGGTCTGTGGGGGCGAGAAGGAGTTCTAGAGGGGAGTCCAGAGTTTGGAGAGGGAGGACAGGGGACAGTAGACTGAACCTATTCCTGCTTTTCTGTAGGTCGTCTTTCTGCTGCTACCTTTCATAAGTAACTGAAGAGCGATCACAGTTATATAAATGAAAACCTTGTTAACAGCCAGGCTAGCTTGTTTGAAAACTGAAAAATTGCTCATTCAGTATTCTTTCTGACCTTGATACAAGAATCTTAGTACAGAGGGTCATTCTGATCCTTATTGGTATACTTCTCATATGGGAGCGATGCCCCTGCACCTTTCCCAAACTTTGTTCATGAGGGTCTAGTATGTGCCAGCACCATAGAAATGTCGGAGTTGAGCCACTGAACCGTCTGCTAACTGAATGCTAGAAAGTTCTAGGGCAGTAGACACAGGGAAAGTTACAGTTGGATAGTATGTATTGATTCTCTTAGATTGCCCAGTGCAATGAGAAGAGAGGAATAGTTCTTGCAGTTTTCCACATAGAGAAATGTGCCTTCAAGATCCCTAAGAAGGGCTCACCCCCACCCGGAAGGGGAGGATTAAAGCTGTGTTCTTTTGTCTTTGTTTATTTCATTAACTCTATAGAACATTCTGGTGCTAAGGCATGAGTCCGTTCAACTGGAGAAGTATTGTGCACATCCAAATGGGTTTAACACTAGTTGCAAAGCTGTGTGATCTGGTCCTTGTGTGTAACAGCCTCCCTGCTACCTCCCACCCCTCCCAGCCCCTCAGGTTTCTAGTCCAAAAATCCTTGGCAGATATTTAAAGGCTTATGACAAAGATATGTAATTTGCCCTGCCATTTGTAATTTAAACAATGATCATTTTATATTTCTTAAGATGCACGTATAGTCATGGCATGTTTCTTTTTTTTTTTTTTTTCCCCTTAAAGTTCCTAACCAGGGTTTTGAAAGAAAGTGTCTGTATTCCAGGTGCTACAGGCCCCAAATATGTCTTTGCTATGCCATGCAAAGTGTTCAGAAAGCAAAGGTGGCTGAAATTACATGAAAATGGCTTCCAAGGCCCTGTCTGTTCCTGTAGAGGTCAGAGAAAGCACAGCCCGCAGAGACACAATTCGAGGTCAGGAATCCCAGACACCCGCTGTTCCCGGTGAACTGTGTGATGCACATAGAAAATGTTTGGAAGTGAGGGTCGAGCGAAGTGAACAGTCATGATAATACCTGATTGGTCTTTTAGCAGCAAAATTGGGGGGGAAATATGAAACTTCTTAAAATGGTGGGGTTTTTTATTTTTTTTTATTTTTTTGGTGTTATTGTTGATACCCCTATTTGAATGTAAAGTCCCTAACAAAAGAAGCAAGCTGCCTTTAGACTGCATTTACTGCTCTTGATGACTCCAGTTGTGTGTAAATATTAGAAAACAGCAGGGTCCTACATTCCAAGAATCACTTGAGCAGTGCCACGAAGACAAGTGTCCTTACTGGTATTGTAGTCATACTCCCAAGCTCTCCCGCTGTTTCTAATCTGTGCGCACAGCCGTGAAAAAACTGGACTGACATTTACAGGCACAGCAGGGAGACACTTGAGTAGGGAATGTTAAAGACTCCAGTACCTCCGATTCAAAGTGGCCACCACACATGATAAATCTTCACAGGAGAGCTAGTCTGCACTTCAGCTGATGCCATAATGAGGGTATCTGTAATGAAGCAAAGAAGTAGAACATTTTTTTCCCTCAGCTCAACTTTTTAGCAGTCAGATATTTATTGTCGTCTCTTGCAGACCTGAATGTCTGCAGGGAGACTCTCATTCTGGGTAGGCGAAGGGTCTTTTCCCCTGGAACTGTGCTTTCTGGGGGGCCTCTTGCCCTCTCCTCTGTCCCCAGGCCCTGCCGGGGTCACACGGGAACGTTCCTCAGTGGAACAGCACTCACCCATCAGCTGTGAACAAAAATCAGGTTTCCCGGAATCTGCTATACCTGGGTTGTGAAGGAGGGTCAGTTGCTTTCCTGACTCGAGTTTGACAGACTTTACTCCTGGTTTTGTCCCAGTGAGCTGCCAGATTTGTATGCCATAATACCAGTAATGCAATTAGGTTTGCTACACATTGTCTGGTTGACTTCTCAGTTAAGAGTTTCTTTCCCTATGGGAATAAGACTAGACAGGCTGTCATTTGCTATTACTAATTCTGCTTAGCATTAGCACTGGAGCTTTTTTTGTAATTAGCTATCTTAGTTGGCTCTTAAATTTTAATAGCCAATTGAAGCTACGTTTTAGCCAAGTTCCATATCTAAATTGCATTCAGTCCATTAACAAAGTTGGTTAAAAGGCTATTAAAACAAAAGCCAATATATGGTGGTTCGCGCTCCCATCTTTGCAGCCGTAGCAATGCCAGCCTCCTGCGAGTTCTCTAAAGGAACTCAGCCTCCTCGAGCAAAGTTACACACAAGCTGGACTGAACTTCCAAGTGGCAAGAAACTCACGGCGACAAGATTTTTGTTACGCTAACATATTCAAAAATGTCACCGCTCACACCCGGTTCCTTTCTGTGAGGGTTCTTTTGGGGTTGGGCTTTACTTGGTTGGTGGCGACAGAGGGGGGAAGAAAGGGGCATTTCGTATTCCAACTTAAAATTGACGGTTTTTGAAAGTGAATAATTGAAATGATGTTTTTCTCCATTTCAGCTGATCAAAATTATTAGCAAAACCATCTGAGGCACCTTCTGGTAGAATTGTAGTCTTGCTGGGTTTAGTTTGTAAAACATTCTGCCAGACATTAAAAAAAAGAAAACTGTAGCCGAGCCAGCACATAGGCTCCGAGCGCCCATTGCCTAATTGAGAGTCGCCATTGTCGTTATTTGTAAAATCACAAGACCATTTCTAACACGAACTCCCCACCCCACCCCCCTGCAAATTAGTTTACCATGATCTTAGTTTCTGTGTGGAGTCCTCCTCCATCCAGATTGAGACAGTGGATCTGTTTTCCATGTTCAAAGAGACTTAATTTCAAAAATTCGTATAATTTGTGAAGCAGGCTGTCAAAAGAAATTAGTCTGGTATGGGGCGTGTTCAGTTGACATTTCATCTCTGAATCCTTGGAACCCAGGGAATGAAGATGTGGAGAGAAACCAGCAGGCAAATGAGTCTGTCACCTTGACCAAGCCCAGTGCTTCTGAAGCACTTGCCCACCCCCACCCTGCCCATTCAGCCCGTGGCCTGGTTTGAAACTAACAGGTAGTTTTTCTGCTCCAAAAATATGTGTTAAAAACAACAACTCCAATGACGGCTCTTTCTGTCTTCCCATTCAGAAGATACTGGGAATCGTAGTTTAAATTTCTAAAGCAATGAGTGGCTTTGCGTGCTTTTCATTTCCCATGTCTTGCCATTCTTGGCCTCCTCTGACTCCCTCCAGGCCGCCGTCGGGCTTTAGTCTTGATGATGATGTCTTCCTTCCCAAAGGCTGCCTGGCAGGTAGATTCTAGTGAAGCCCAACAGCTCCTTCTACTTAGGTTTCCATGTGAAAAGGTCTAGTAGCCCAGCTCACAATGAGACCTTTTGCCCTGGTTTCCTTCTCCAGCCTTGGGCTCCTTGGCTGAGACGCCATCACATGAAAGCGTGGCCTCAGTGACAAAGGTGAAGAGCTTCACTTGTCGTAGCAAAGGACGGGCCAGGAATGCCAGAGGCCCTCTGGTGGTTTTTGTTCTCTGCCAGAAGCTGATCGAACAGGGCAAGAGAGGCTGTTATATCCGGGTCTTAGATTATATGTTAAAGTTAAAATTAACATCCTGTTAAAAATGTGTATGTGACTATTGGCCTTTAATAAAAATGGAACTGGCTCTGAAGATCAGGTCATAAACTCTCTAAGAGGTCAGGGCCTGATGGCCTCTCCCAAGGAAGACTGAACGCAGGACCAGCCCTGAGGTGGCTTTTACAGGGACACCCTCCCCCTGACCCCCGGCTATTGATGGGTGAACTGTGAGAGCTTTAAGTGAATGTCTACGTGTGTTAGACCTCATCTACCCCATACAGCATTTTAAACTAATTGTTAGGAAATACCCATTTTTTTTTAATAGACAGAAGTACATGTACATGGCACATGATACAGAAATAGGGAGAAAAGCAAATAGAAATCTTAAATTGAAGATCTTGGGCCTCTAAGGGACCTGGATGGAGAATAATCCTGTTTTGTTCATTGCATTAAACACAGAATCTATTGCAGAAAAATTAAGACCCTTTCCTTCCCCCTAGTGTTACTTACCCTCCGTTCTAGGTTTAGATAGCTTTCCAAAGCCACAGTATCTCTGTGTCTGTGTGTGTCTGAGGGAAAGAGAAAGGCGAGGTTGGGGGAGATGGAAAGTTCTTAAATTTTTTGTGTTGCAGTTTATTGGTTTAAAGTTTGAGTCAAGGTATAGGACCAAATGCCAGGTTTAAGTGTAACTCCTTGTGATGCTAGGGGACGTACTATCTCATTATGTGGTCTGAGTTTCACATCATTATCTTTGAAGATCTCTCTTAATGACCCAGCCACAGAAGTGATTGGCTTTGCCTGTTCACGCTGGAGGCCAGTGGCTCTGGCTCTGGAGCCCAGCACAGACCTCGGGCATGGATTTGCAGAGCCACGGCTGTTCGCAGTCTTCCTGGTCCCCTTCTCCCCGACTCTGGGGCTTCCTCTGTGCATCCCCTGTGTGGGATCACCCGTTTCCTGGTCCAGCGTGTTCCTCTCTCTCAGTTTACTCCTCTTAGTTGGTGGAGCACATCCTCCATTAGTTGCTTGAGAAAAAAGATGTGTGGGAGGTAATTGTTTTGAAGTCTTCAGGTCTAAAAATGTCTTTGTTCACCCGTTGCTCTCGACTGCTAGTTTGACTCACATAGAATTACAGATTGGAAATCGTTTCCTTCGTTGTTAAGGCCTCACTCTGATGACTTCTGGGTCCTAGGATTGCTGCTGAACATACTTGTCTGTCCTCTCCTTCTGGAACTTCTGTTATTCAGATGTTGGGATTCCTGGGCTGATCCCAGCCCCTTCTCCTCACCCTGCCTGCCCTCCCCACCTGCTTTCTGTTGCTTTTGTCTTTTTTCCCTCTACTTCCTGGGAGATTGCTTCCGTTTTCTTCTGTTCTTCTGGTTTTTAAGATTTTTGCAGGAGCTCCCTGTTATC
The DNA here is from genome assembly GCF_003254725.2 of Canis lupus dingo. Classification (NCBI taxonomy): domain Eukaryota; kingdom Metazoa; phylum Chordata; class Mammalia; order Carnivora; family Canidae; genus Canis; species Canis lupus. The sequence continues at coordinate 65,706,288 of NC_064250.1, forward strand.
CTAATTTCTTTAAAATGTCATCTTGGTCTTAGTTTATGGATGCAGGATCTTCTGTCTCTAAGAACATTGATTATAGTATCTGGAGGCTGGAGGTTTTCTTGTCCCTACATAGTTTCTCTTTCTCTCAAGTTACATTCCCATTTCCCTGCCCTGTTTGTTTTGGTCTTTTTCATTTGAGACAGTTTTCTCAAATGTCTGGTTTCCTTGGCTGTTTATATATCAGCTACTAAAAAGGTGATTGGGGGTTCTGAGTCTGTGTGATGGGGAGGGGCTTAGAGCTGTCTTTTTTTTTTTTTCTTTAGCATGAGCTGTTTTTAGAAGAACCCTGTCTTGGGGCTTCTGGGTGGCTCAGTCAGTTATGTGCCTGCCTTTGGCTCGGGTCATGATCCTAGCACACTGGGATCGAGTGCCACTGTGTCGGGCTCCCTGTTCAGTGGCGAGCCTGCTTCTCCCTCTCCTCCCCACTTATGCTCTCTCTCGCTATCTCTGTCTCGGTCTCTCTCAAATATATAAATAAAATCTTAAAAAAAAAAAGAATAGAAGAACCCTGTCTCTTAACCTGGTACCTTCAGAAAGCCGAGCCAGAGATAAAGGCTTATGTGCAGATGGTTTATTATGAATGTGGCCCCAATGAAAAGTGAGGGACAGGAGATAGGAACAGGGATGCATCATCACATTGGCTGTGAACGAAGAATGACTGGTGCTCAAATCTTCAAGGACCTCCTAAATAACCCAGTTGATATGCATCTCACAGCCTTTCTTGGGGTGCTTTCTGAGTTGCACATGTGGAATGCCCACTGTTACTGGCAGATATTTCATGCAAATCCCAGAGAAGGAAATAAGCGGGGCTTTCAGGTTATACTTAAGAGGGGGGTGGAAGCCTGTGCAGAGTCCATCTCTGTGGCTTGGGCTGGAGTGAGGATTTGAAGCAGCGTTCAAGAGGTATCTACCCCTGCACTGTTGTGTAATTATCTTAGTCTTTCCTCTTGGACTGGTCCGTTTCCTTAGAGAAGAGTCTTCCTATCCCTTGCCCAGGAAGTTGAGTTCTTAAGAAAGCCCGGTTGTCTTACCTTAGGCTGCTGTAACAAAAATCCGATAGACTCGAGTGGCTTATAAACAACAGAAATCTACTTTGTCATAGTTCATCCAGCCCTCATTTCCTCCCAAAGGCCCCACCTCCTTATACCATCACACTGGGTGTTGTGAGATACATTTCCTTGGGTTAATTACAAGGTCCCATGAGATTTGTGTGCCAGATGGGGTTCAACATGATTTTGGGGGGACACATTCATCCTTAACACCCATCCAGTGTATCAATTTTTGCCTTGTAAATGGATTGTGCTGTTTGTGTCAAATTTAAAAACTCAGCTCTAGATAAGATTTTCTATTTTTCTTTTCTTTTTAAAACTTTCTGTTCTTCCTTCCTTCCTTCTTTCCTTCCTTCCTTCCTTGTATACTTACTTTGCTTGGATTTAGGAGGAATAAAATAGAGCAAGACTTAGCAAGGCAGAGAGTCCTGGAAAAAGTGCAGAAATATTGGCATTGTACTGTCAGAAAGAGTCGTAGCTGGCTGATGGAGCTCACCCAGAGGAGTCCTCACTGTCCTGCTGTGATTCTCAGTCCTTCTCTCCACATTTTAATTTTGTTTTGTATAAAGACATAAAAATCTGCTTATCATGTTTCCAGATGAAATGATTTACTAGGACTAGCAGTTTATACTTTGGATGATACCAAGCATCAAAAGAGTGCAGTCTTGTTGATTACTGATTAGTCTCCCTCAGCTGCCCATGTGCATCTTGTCTTGGTGTTTGTGGCCTCCGTACGAAGCATGGTGTCTGGCACGTGGTTGATGTGGGATAGGTATTTGTTGAATGTATTAATGAATGCTTGGAAGACCAGGAAAACTGGGAAGTGAAATAAATCTGCCAAACATTTGTATTAAGGGAAAAAAATACCAATTACCTAAGAACAGGATGAAGGAGACATGGCCCATTAGCAGATGGAGGGGACGGGCATGGGGCTTGGGTTGAGCACCATCTCCTGGGCTAGGTCAGCAGGAGGGGGATGGCCACAGGGAGGCTGCTCTATGACTCAGTGGTCTGCCACCCAGTAGGGCAGATAGTGGTGCCCCCACCTGCATGGACCTGGACAAGTCCAGAGGCTTCCAAGGGAGGGTGGGAAGGATAGAGAGGGGTTAAGGAACCATGTCCCATGAGGAAACACTGGAAAAAACCAGAACCCTTTAGTCTGGAGAAGAGGACAGAGGTGGTCACGGGAGTCTGGTGGAGAAGGTCCGTGTGTGCAAATATCTGATCTGTGAAAGAAGAATATGACTTCACTGAGTCACCAGAGGAGCAGAACGAGGCCTGAGGAAGCAGAAGTTAAAAGGAGCTGGCCCAGGGCAGACAGGGAATTGGTCCAAATAGGACCAGCAGCCCTCAATGCTTTCCGTAAAGCTTGCTACGCGTGATGTTGGGGGGATGTTTATTAGATCCTCCATCTTGATATAATATGTAGAAAAACTTACTAATATTAACTCACTTTCACTGAATGTTTCCTGTGTTCCGGGCACCATGCTCGGCGTGCGTGCATCATCCCGTGGAATCTTCCTAAAGTCCTTGTGAGGGTGCTGTGATTTCCCAGGAATTGGATGCTTAGGTCAGATGATGCCTGAAGTCACAGTTAGGACTCCTACAGTGGGATGTGAGGCGAATCTCGTCCAGAGCCACCATGTTTGGTACTGTCCCCTGTGGCCACAGTCTCTGTGAGTGGCCTGCTTCGCCATGCTCAGCCACTGCGCCCTGGCCTCGCACCCCTCAGGTATTTTCAACTCTACTGTGTCAGTGTGGGATAGGTCATCCTGCAGCAGCCAACAGTTCTAGAATCCCAGTGGCTTAAATCCAGTCACAGGGATTTGTCCTTTCCTGTGCTTTAGGACCCAGGCTGCACTGGAAAGGAGATCTGGAAATACTTGGTGACCAACAGAGGCTCTCACATAGGCCAATAGGAAGTTAAAAATAACAGTAAATTATAAACAATAAATTAATGGAGTCAGACCATGATCTAGAGGGCATGAATGTTCTGTAGCAAGACTTCCCATGTAGCCTATGCAAGGCCATCTTGTGGTTTTGTCGTTACACATGGACGGTGAGGACCATTTCCTTCAGCAGCCGCCTGGGGTGCAAGCCTTGGTGGCGAGAGCCTGGGCCATGATAGCACTGCTCCTGTCATCAGCGGAAGTGTGGAAATGTGTGTCTGCACCCATCTCCTGCCATTTGGCCCAGGAACACAGGAGGAATCCAAGCGTTCTTTGTCCACAGCCAAGGGCGAGTCGTGTGCTGCACACGGTTTCAGATTTCCCTCTGCCTCCTCCACCCCACCTTCTCAGGTACGGCATAGTCCTCTGCTCTTGTGTGGAAACGAAGGCACCAAATCCAGAAGTAAACTACCTTGTGGAAGGGCAGAGGTTCTCATCTTGACTCAGGTCCCCTCCATTCTCAGAAGGTCATGGAGGAGGTGCACCCAATGGCAGGAACCACTCTTAGGTCAGGAACTGAGGTCAGTAAGAGGACATTCCAGATGGCCCAAGCTGCATTCAATGTGTGTTGTTTGGGGGACTATTTCCTCTGTCTTTTCCCCACTGCTTAGCATTTCCTCCAAAACTTAGGATGTTTCAAAGCTGGGAAGTTCAATTTCAAGTCTTTAGAATATTGCATACTCCATCTCCTCTCGCCGATGGGCCTCCACCAGCCACTCTGTACAGGGACTCGGGTCGGCCAGGGAGACGGCTAAACGATGGTGCACACCTCCCATGACACAAAATAACACTGGCTGACACAGCTTTGAGTCGAAGCTCACAGATTTCTTTTACTCTTTTTGATTTCTGAAAGTCCCCTAAAATTCGGGTTGCCAGGTAAAACACAGGATGCCCAGCTATTTTGAGTTTCATTTAAACAACAAATAACTTCATAGTATAGATATGTCCCAAATACTGCCTGGGACATGCTTATCCTAAAAACATTATTTATTATTTATCTGCAATCCACATGTCACCGGGGGTCCTGTGTGTCTGCTTGCTACACTCCACCTGAAACACGAGTGCTGCTAATTTTTAAATACTAGGAGACAGCTCAGGAAAGCACGTTGCCTGAGCTACACAGAAGTAGTGTCTCCGATTGCATTCCCGACACCCGTGATTTGGGGATCGGTAAGGCCCACAACAGAATGCTGAAGACAAATGGCTTTCGTCTGCTTCCAAGAAGGCATGATTCTGCACCTTGGGTTACTGAAACCCTGATGACCCTCCACAAGGGGAGAACCGCAGTGGCAAACTCACTGCAAGGTGACAATCAGCCCTCACCCGAAGCCTGGATGGAGGTAGACGGGGCAGAGTGCATCTCCTTTGTGAAGCCAGAGTGTGACCCCAAACCCAAGGCAGACCCTTCCTGGTGCACCAGCCAGCAGCCTAACGGTGGGAAGCCCAACAGACTGGTTCTGAAGACCGTGGTTTAACTGAACTGTTTGTTAAAAGCCACTCTGAGAATTCTCGATGGTCTGGTGTTTCTGGCGGCATCAGTGAAGAGCTGTGTGAGTGAAAACCTTATGCGTGGGTTGCCTGCTGCTCTTTCTGCCCATGCTGTGTGCCGCTATGTGGACAACGGACTCTGGCTGTGTCATCTGCTCACCCGACACATTGTTGAGCTGCCAGGTTCTGGTGAGTGAGTAGGGAAACCTGCTCTCGTGGGAACGTGGTCCAGGAGCCCTCCGTTCATCTGCACAGAGACCGTCTCAGGCTGGGCACCAGCTTGGGGTCTTTTGTTCACTGGTCTCATCCATTCCTGGTGACAGCCCAAGACTTGTCCCCATTGCATAGATAAGGACTGTAGAGCTGAGATCTCCAGCTGTGCTGGGGCGAGATACCCTTTCCATGACCTCACCAACACCCGGAGCACCCATATAACATGGCCCTGACTCTCAGATGTAGGCCAAGCCTCTCACTTGAGATGCAGAAACTAAGGCTCAGTGAGATTAGGTGAAAACCCCCAAGTCCTGATGGTGGAGGCAGATCTGGTTTGAAGAGGGGCCCCGCCTAAGGTCAGCTAGTGCCTTCAATTGGGTCCCAAGAAACAGACCCTGAGGTGCAGAGGAGTCTTGAGTTCAGGAAGCTTACTGTGCTTTGGGATGGGCCATGAGGACAGCAGCATGCTGGTGAATGTTTCATAACAATTTCCTGGTGAGGAAGAGTCCTGACTTGCAGTTTGCCAATATCCATGGTGTCGGTTCTCAGACAGTGAACTCACTACCTACCTGCCCTGATGCCTGAGTTAGGAAGAGGGGCCCAGAATTGGCTCCTATAAGCTGGTGGCCACAGGCTCCAGCACACCCCTGCCTGTGGGGGAGTGAAGGAAACCAGTGGGGCAGAGGGGACGTTCAGCTGCCATGCAAGCACTGTGGAGGGAAGCTGGGGCTGTCCTGCAGGGCAGTCCCACACTCCGGTGAAGGCCTGAGCCTTGTATCCCCTTCTCCCACATGAGCCTGCTACTAGGTTCGGGCTGCCCAGGGTGCTCCAAGGGTCAACCAGGGTGCTCTTCCCTGATGGCCACAGCACTGCACCTGTAGCCCTCACAAGCTCCAAGGTGGGCTTCCGTCATGTCTGACTCTCTTCTTGCCCTTCGTTAGCAAGAAACACCTGGCTTCTGATTCACCCTTGTTTTTCCCCACATTTTCTGGCACCTGGATGGTGCTTGGCAAACACTGGATGATAGATGAGGGAACGTGTGATTGAGCGAACGTTTAGTAAATGTCTGCTGACTAGATCTCCCATTCAGCACAGCCTCCAGGCTCCTGGCTGGATTGTCACAGGCTGTTGTCTCCTGTGCAAAATCTCATTTCCCCACCAGGGACCATGAACCCCTTGCCCTGGACCTGCGCCCTCTGCTTCTCCTGCAATCCACAGAGCAGCTCCTCTCGCTAAAGCTCACTATCAGGAGAGATTGGGTGAGTGGGGGAACTAGTGGTTCTGGTTTTACATTTCACTTTGGAAAAAGATTGGGAAATTAAGTTAAAAAAAAAAAAAAAAAAAAAACAGTTCCAAGTTACCACAGGGTTATGGAATTCCAGTGAATGGAAAGGCCTGGAGGTTATTTGCATTGTCCGTTCCGTAGGTGGGTACTGCAGAGTAGCAGTGTTTTCTGGAAGGCCTCAAGAGGTCAAAGTCATCTGTTCTCCCACAGACATTTGGACTGTCTGGGATCTTGGGGACACCCTTGGTTCTGTGACTGGTAATTCCTGGAACGTAGACCACTCCGTCTCTGCTCTGTAGTCGTTCCTTTCTGACCGAATTTCTGCCTTTATTTCTGGAGTTTCTCACTCAGGCCCTTGCAATCACTATTGCTGATCTGATCCACCCTCTACCTGAATAAATGACCCAGAGCAATCCCACACGACCTCTAGTTCTGTGTGCGTGTGTGTGCCTGTGCATAGGCATATGGGGAGGTGGGCGTGCAGAGTCTAGCCCCGTTTAGAGGTTGACTTTGCGTCTACCATTTTCCCTGTGATGCTCAGTCACTTCCTATGTCTGGTAGATGCACATTTCACCAGGATGTCTCAGGCCCCCACTGACCTCACTCCTCATCCGTCTCTCTAGAAATCTCTTCTGCCCTGGCTTAGGTATTCTACTACTGGCTGTCTAAAAAAGTATAGATTTATGACACTGATTCACAAAAAGGAAGGAAGACTCCAGAAGGTGTTCTATTTATTGTGCAGAAAAACTAATTAGAAACAAAGGGCTTACCCATCCTGGTCTGTGCTAATGTAGTGCATTGAAGGAACAATGTGCGGGTCTTCCAGTGAGCTGCTGTGTCCAGCACTCTGTGTGTCTTTGCACCCAGAACCATCTCTGCTCCAAAAGCCCTTCCTCCTCCTTCCCCTTTAACTAATTCCTACTAATCCTTTGAGAGTCTGGTTCCACTTCCTCCAGGAAGCCTTCCCTGATCCCACCAACTTGGCTTAGATATCTCACCAGTTCGCCCTCTGTTAAATAGCTATTTTTATGATTAAATATCTATAGACTGTCTTTTTCTGAAAAGCTTATAGAAATATTGGACAAGAATTGTCTGCTGACTTAATCCTGAATGCCCAATGTCTAGAACATAAGGGACACCCAACACATCATTTTTTTTAGTGGGATAAATGAATTATGAAGTTTTTAAGGGAATCATAGTTTTATTGGTTCCAAAGGCATTTGGTCCTTGACTGATAACCCCTATTTGCAGAGTTTAGGGCACAGAGAGATTGGATACCAAGCAACATGGAAGGATATGATGGCAGACATGATACTCACCCATCTCTTATTTCAAAATCTGATTGAAATAGAAGTCAACAAAATTTAATTCATTCAAATAGCATACTATGTATGCTTCCAAACCTAATGGGTGAAGGTTACACCTTTTGAATTTTCATAATGAAATTCAAGGACAAAGAGTTAAAAAAAAAACAAACCCACAATGATTAGTCACCTTATTTAAGTATGAAAGGAATACAAAAGATTCTAATCTAAATGACGTTTTCACTCTATTTTTACAGAGATGGCTTTATATGTAATAACATGGTGGGTTGGGCACTAAAGAATTTTGCTATTTTCTCTGCAACTGGAGGAAGCTGAGGTCTGGTCTGCGCAGCTCCGAGGTGTGCTCCCCCTCATGCACAGCCCTGGGGGCTAGCTGCTCAGAGTAATATATGCTCTTCCATATATTCCCAGTAATTAGGCAATTTTTATGTACGAGGTGGTTTATAACACGCACACCTACATCATTCTGACCTTTCTTCCGTTTACCTGCAGCGTGTGGTATTTTGGGAAGTGAACTTTTCTTGGTGAGTGACGGTGTCACACTGCTCGCCAGCTCGCGGGGAAAGCAGGGCAGCCAGCTGCCCCGGTCGCCCTCAAGAGCAGGAACTGCACACCCCACCAAGGCACCTCCATCTGTAATCCCCAGCCCAGAAATGCCAGTCCTCCTCTCAGTTGCCCTGTGCGATCCCGGGGTTCTGTTTTCAATAGTTCACAGCATGTAATTCCGAGAGGCAAGGTGGGTGTGGTGGGACCAGTGTCCTCCTTGAGGTGATGGGTCCAGCCCCAGGCCTCCCATCGCAGCTCGCGGGAGGTGTCCTGTGAATGAAGGCAGCACCCGGTGCCCTGAAGGAGGGGAATCTTGTGACTAGCAGGCTGGTCTACGAAATGGGCTCTTGATTCCCATCATCTGTCTGGATTCAGAGTCATGCTCTCTTGAAATGGATTTTGCCAGCCTTTTTAATGGGAAATGCTTTGCTACCCTCCCTAACGTTGACTGCGCGCGAGGTGTGGCTTTTAATTAATCATCAGAAGTTTTGAAACAAACATTCCACGTTGTATCTTAATGAGTATGTTGTCTATCAAAACAAGCAGAGCCTTAAAAAAAAACGTATTTATTTGAGAGAGAGTGAGCAGGAGACAGAGAGAGAGCATGAGTCGGGGGAAGGAGAAGCAGACTCCCTGCTGAATAGGGAGTCCCTCCTGGGCCTTCATCCCCAGACCCGGGGATCAGGACCCAAAGGCAGATGCTTAACCGACAGAGCCACCCAGGCACCCCAGTGGAGCCTTCTATATTCCAAGTCTCGGGGTCCGTGGTGGGGTTGGGGACACGGTGCTACCCACGGGTACTGAGTGTCCTTGGCCTCTGGGCCCTGGGTCCCCTCCGCAGAGTAGCCCCACCCGAGTCCTGGAGCTGACTGGTCAGATGGAGGTTCCTCCCCCGACAGGGGTAAAGGGCAGCACACTGAGGGGCACCTCTTCTACAAAAGTGGGTTTCTTTGAACACGGTCAGTGCAGAGGCCACCACCAACCTTTGGGGCCAGATTTGATGTTTGGACGTGGTTCTGGAGGCAGATCTAGCAAATGAAACGGGCAGTTGAGCTGAGGAGTACAGCGCTGGAGAATCAAAAAACAATGTGTGGCCAGAGAAACGAGGCCATTGTATGATTTACAAATGGGTCCCGGTGGCAATTCCAAAATAAGAATCCAGATGAGGTTGGAGCAGTGACAGTCCCAATCAAATGAGTATGTGCCTTCCCCAGGGGACATCATAAAAGGTCCCATGCAGGCACAGAGGGGGATGTATTTGCCAAGTGCTTAGGTAGCCAACAGCCACAAAAATGATGGGTGTTGAGTCAAGGCCAGGGGCTTGTGGTCAGTCTCCACGCTGCCGTACCCTTGGCACATGGTCCCGGAGGACCCCCTCCTTCCCCGCAATAGGCACTGTTTGCTGCTCTAACCAGGGTGCCTTAAACCCCTCTTCACCGGGCCGACTCCTAGACATCCTTCAAGACTCAACTTGACTTTCCCTTCCTCACTCCCCACAGATTTACTCCCCTCTCTGCCTCATTTTGCACTTGTGTAAATCTCCATCATGTACACTTTCCCGGGGCATTATTACAATTCGTTTGCTTTTTGTCTCCCCGCACCCCCACCCTCACATCCCCACACGGTGGACATCTGCAGGCAGGTGCTGTCCTGTTCACATCTGTATTTCCAATGCTTGGCACGTAGTAGATGTGCAGTAGAATGCTTTGTGATTGACCGCTCCAACTTTGATGGACCCGTCGGCTCATTTATCATGTGTCCTAAAGTCACAGGATCTTGTGAAGTAAGAGGAAAGATGTGGGAATTCTGTGAACATGTGCATGGCCGCTGTATGCACACCTACGTGACACCATGATCTCTTTACACTGATGGTTGTGTGAATGCATCTCATGGGCTTGTGTTTCTTGAGCACTGATGTGTGGCAGGCACTGTTGGGGGTGCCCTCGATCTATAGAGCTGGTTCCTCTAATGAAATCCACCTCTAGATCTGACGTGCAGCTCAACCCTGCCAGAAATACTCCCATTTAAGTGCGATATGTAACAAGTAGTATTTGAAAGTCAATTACCAAAAGGATACCACTGCAGAATAAAAAAGAACTAACCATGGAAAATTAGAAAGCTATGCAGAACAGTCTTTAGTCTCAATTAGCCACATTTCCCCGTCTTCCAGCAGCTGAACTCAGAGTGTCATTTGAGCGGGAGCTTGGGCCTGGCAGCTCGCGGCACTCTGTTGCTTCTCATGTCCCCAATTATGCAATAATGGTAATCACTGATCGAGGGCTCAGTTGAGAAATGTCTGTTTCCCCATGTCTAGAGCTCAGTAATCATGGGGGAGGAGGGTGTCTGAGCAGAATTCGTTGATTTCAAATTATTGTTTGAGAAGGCAGCAAGTGAGATCAGGCTTTTACAGCCAGAATTGTGGGGGCTGAGGGGTGGAAATGTCACCCTCAGAAGGATGCCTCAGGCAGAGAGAGATCTGCCCACCCCGTGCAGAATGTCTGCTCTAAGCCTGGGCTCCATCCCCATCCTCAGGAGTTCAAGGACCATTTGAGATGGAATTTCTGGCATTAGCTCACTTTAGCACTCAAAATAACTGGTTTTTATCATGGAGGGCTGGAAGTAGGAATAAGAGATGGAACAAGCTGGTTTTCCATTTCTCAGCCCCAAGGAGGGCTTCCAGGCTTCCATCAAGCCTGGCCACCGGCAGAGGCTTTCTGAATTCTCTTTAGATGTCTTTGGCATTTCTGGAAACAAAACAAAACAAAACAAAACAAAAAAAACAAGGGAGCAGTAGGTTGCACAAATGGCCACAAATTCTTCTGCTCTCATCAGGAGGTGGAGTCTGCCTCTCTACTCCTTGAAGTTGGGTTGGCAGTGTGGCATGTTGGGGTCCGTAGGATATTAGCAAAATGACGCAAGTAGAAACTTGGCACGTGCTTGCATGTTGGGGCTTGCTTTCGCTTTCTGCTTTTGGGGTCACTGTGATGGCCCCCAAAGCAAACAAGTCTGAGCTGGCCTGCTGGAAGGGGGGGGACACGTGGCCCCGGTACCCCTGTCACCCCAGCTACATCCAGCTAACTCTCTGGCATGTGAGTGAGGTCATTGATTGCCAGCACGTGCAAGAGTGAGCCCAGCCAAAACCAGAAGAAGAACTGCGAGGTGGAGGTCAGCCCAAATTGCCAAACGACAGAATCATGAGTTGGATCAATGATTGCCATTTTACGTCACTAACTTTGGTGAGTTTGTTACGCAGCACAAACTAACTGGTACATGGCTACACTTACATAGCATATGTTACGTTCCAGGCGCCATTCTAAAGGCCACATGTATGAACTCCTTTCATCCTCACAGAACCCTATGAAAGGAGTACTGTTGTCATCCCCATCTTGCACATGAGGGAGCGGAGGTTAAGTGGCTTGCACGAGATTACACAGCCGGCCTGTTGCAGGGGCAGGAGTCACCTCTGGCAGCCTGGCCCGAGTTTGTCCTAACCGTTACGTCCCCTGCAGATCTGGAGCATGTCACAGGCCTGCTCACACTCTCCAGGGGCCACTCTGGCGCCTCGGGGAGGAAGCCACTACACGCCTGGCTGTGGGATGTAAGACGTTCTTGATTTCATTCATCCAGCCAAGCTTTTCCTGGGGTCTGCGGTGTGCAGACACTGTTCTGAGTGCCAGGCGTGCAGCAGAGGATAAAGCAGGTAAAACCCCCGCCCCTGTGGAGCTTACAGTCTGCTGGGGTGGAGCAAATAGTACATTGGAAGGAGAGAAATGCCAAGGGCAAGGGAAGCTGTCAGCCTGCCACGTAGTTTCATGGCTGGAGTGGGGACCTTGCCACCTCACCACTTTTTCACTCTTTTTTTTTTTTTTTAATTTTTATTTATTTATGATAGTCACACACAGAGAGAGAGAGAGGCAGAGACATAGGCAGAAGGAGAAGCAGGCTCCATGCACCAGGAGCCCGATGTGGGATTCGATCCCGGGTCTCCAGGATCACGCCCTGGGCCAAAGGCAGGCACTAAACCGCTGCGCCACCCAGGGATCCCACTTTTTCACTCTTGTACACGTTGTTATGTATTTAGTTAGCTGCTCCGCTTTCTCCCCACTCCCTCTGTCCTTCCCTCCACGTAGACAACCGTTCCCATATGTTTAATGAGAATTACCGCTTTGATTTACGTAAGCAGTTGCGTGTGTACAGCCTGTCTGATGCTTCCAGGCACATGGTTCTCCGTGATATCTGTGCCTCGTTTTCCCCATCGTTCCCAGATGGGCTCCCAATCCACAAACACCATGTCTCAGGGATCCTGACAAGTGCGTTTCTAGTTATTCTAACATCTTGAAGTTGGCTGGCCTCTTGTGCCTGCTGTTGGCCGTTGTGACCCATTGCCCCTGACTGCCCCCCACGGACATCACAGCACCATCACAGGAGTTCTGGAACAACCTGTGTAGGGAGAATGCCGGGGGCTGATGGCCAAGCACTCTTTTAAGATATGCTCACGATTAATGCCATGAAGGCAACACATGCTTGCGTGCTGCCAACACCAAGTCCAAAGCTGGTGTGTAGTTGCTGGGCCGAGGGGAATGAGAGCTAGGAAGACTCCACTCCATTTGTTTCACTAATCTTTTCCTTCTTATGTGAGTCTAAGAGTGGAAAATGATTTTTAAAATGAGCTGTGTCCAGCCCAGGGCATGATCCTGGAGGCCCAGGATTGAGTCCTATGTTGGGCTCCCTGCATGGAGCCTGCTTCTCCCTCTGCCTGTGTCTCTGCCTCTCTCTCTCTCTGTGTCTCTAATGAATAAATAAATAAAATCCTTAAAAAAAAAATGAGCTGTGTCTAAACATTGAAAAGAGCCCTTTTGATGAGTATAAAAGTCCTAAATGATAAGAAAGCATTTTGTCAATAGCAGCAATTTGCTCTCTCTTAGACACAAAACTGGTGCTCCTCACAGTGGAGTGAGGCTTGGCTTTGGGGAAGTACTGTGAGGCCATGGGGGGCACCCTCAGGGGGCATGTTCCCGTCGTGGGCCTGTAATCCGACCAAGGTGCCCACATCTTCACCAACACGTGGCGTCACTCAGCTTTCTGATTTCCGTCAGTCCTATATGTGTAACGTGCTGTCTTTGTTTTAAAAAGCATTTCTCTGAGGACCACTCTGTTCCCACATCTCTTCACATACCTTTTGGCCCTTTTGTTTTCTTCCTCTGCACGTTGCCTGTTCTTACCTTTCACCTGATTTTCTATTAAGTCTGCTCTCTTTTTCTTCTCGACCTACAGCTGTTTCTTGCACATTCTAGCTACTAACCCATTGCAGGCTTAGACATTTTGAATATGGTTTCCCTCTCTGTCCCCTGGAGCTCTTTGGAAATGGTGGTGTGTCTGGTCAGTGATAGGTTCTCACTGTCATGGGGACTCATGGCACTCAGCTTTCCAAATGACCACTTGGCCGTGACCTGGCCCTTCAGTGTGCTTACCCTTCCTCTAAACCAGTTCTTCCAGGAGCTGTGCATTGAGGGAATGCTCATGAGGCCCACTTGCAGCTGCAGAGACTGATGCTATTTAACTTCACAATTACCTCTGTCTGCACTCCTGGGGTCTCCATGAAATCGGCTAGTGTTTTCTGAGCATCTTCAAGTAGAAATTAGGCTCTGGGTTTTCAGGGACAAAGGAGAGGAGCTCAGGCATGACAGAGGCTTGCAGATCCACAAAGAATGTGAGAGAAGCTGCTCACCACTCACTCCCCAGGCACAGAGCAGGAATAGAGGGACCAAGAAGGCTTCCTGGAAGAGGCAGCATTGGGTTGGTGCCTTAAGGATAGGAAACATGTCTTGCCTTTCTTCCTGCCCAAACTGTAAAGTCCTGAGGGCAGTGACCATGTTGGGCAGCTCTGCTTCTTCTGAAGAATAAACATGACTCCCATGTAGAGGTAGCCCTGCCCTTCAGAGGTGCCCAAGCACAAGGCCAGGAGACACTGAAGCCCACACACAGCCCTGGGGGCTGACCTCAACTCTGCAGAGGTAGCCCTGAGGCTCACCGGGGCTCTCTGGGGGACCATTAACCTTCCTAAGGTCACTCACTCAGAAAATACACCCTCTGCACCCACCCCCAGACTATCCAGAGGGCCAGAGCCATCCCTGCTTGTAGCCAGTTATAACTGTTGTCTTAGACAGAGCAGGCCTTCTCTTCAATGGGGGTGACATTTGGTGCCAAGGGTCCAGAGTCACCAAACTCCTGTCTGTCCTGAACCTGAGTGTGCACAGGTCACAAGACCCAAAGAGCTTGGGATGACCTCAAAGACAGCCTGCGCTGTGGCCCCAGGGCCGGCGGCGCGGGGTGAGGGGGCATTCCTATTAGGCAGGTGAGCGGCGAGAACTGGGTGCTTGATGGATCCTCAGGACGGGCCCAGGAGAAAGAATGAACTCCATTCCATTTTGGTTTTGCTTCCCAAGAAGCCAGACACTCCGGAGTTTAGCATGCATGCTGTCTCCTCCTGTAATATCGTGGTAGAGAAAAATTAATTCTTGTTAAAAAAAAAAAAAGTTCCAAAAGATACATATTGATAGAAAACACGTTGCTGGGAATAAAAAGAAAGTAATGAATAACGTTCCACATAATAGTGACTCAAAGCAAAATAGTCTTCAGTGGAGGTTGCAAGTTGAGCTCAAGTTAGAGGTGCTTTGTAATACTGATCGAGTAGCTGTCCTTTCCGAGGGGAAAATATCGCACTGTATTTTTATCAAGTGGCCCAAAGAGGAGGAAATTAAATAGGGGGAAAGCAGCTTTGGGAGGACAGGGAGGTGGCGGGCAGGTAGACGGTGGCTTGTGCCTGAGCCCATGTGCTGCCGCCTTCAGAGGTGAGCCATGCAGACACGCAGGGCTCGACCCACAGGGTCGGTCCTCATCCCCACGCTCCTCCTTCTGATGGCGAGGGGAGCGTCTCGAACCCTACCTCACGGGGGCCAGCTCCGGGACCTTCCGGCTCACTTCTCGGCGGCTGGGCGGCGGGGGCACAGGTCCCATCTCTAGTTACCACTTCTGACTTGGCCCAGCTCCCCTCCTCAGTCGGCCTGGACATCTCCACCGTGCAGCCTCCGGGATGTCCCACTTTGCGGCTGGTCTTGAGTTAGGCTGGGTGGCAAGACCGATCCTATACCTCCCTCACCCTTGCTCATCTTCCACGCTAGAAGCTCAAAAATCCTGTTACTCCCTTTGCTAGGCTCCCCTGTGCCATATGCAAGGGAGCAGTCCTACATTCTAGTTTGGGATTATGAGATGAACAGGAAGGCTTCTGGGAAAGACTTTCCTCTCTGACAAGAACAGAGAGGTATAGATGAGGGATTCCTTTTGCTAGAGTCTCCTTTTTTCGCTCCTTGCTATGGATGCTGCAGTGTGAAGATGTAATGCTTGGGGCTATAGCAGCCTCCTTGCATCCATGAGGGATAAGTCTAAAAACAAGAGTCTCCTCCATCCCTGGGTCCGATTCTCCATCTCCTTTGCGGACACCAGCCTTATTGGCCTGAGGCCCCAACCTACTCCTGTATGACCTCATATACCTAATTCTGCAATGACCCTATTTCTAAATAAGGTGATCTTTTGGGGTTCTGGTTCTACACGGCATTTGCTGGGACCCTCTTCAACCCGGTACAGTTCGCGACTTGAAAGAGGTCGTGGGGGTGATGCTGTTGCCTGCTTGCCCATCTGCCCGCTTGTGGCTGGATCACTAGCACCGGAGCCCTAGCCCAACCGCCTGTCTACCTGAGTGCTCCCAAATTCCTGGCCTTCAGAAACAGTGACAGATAATATCAGGGGCTGAATTTTGCCCTCTTCTCCAAATTTATATGGAGAATTTACCCGCCCCCCATACTTTAGAATGTGGCAGTCTTTGGAGTTGGGGCCTGTAAAGAGAATATTAAGGTTAAATGAGATCATAAGGGTGGGGCCCTAACCTAATCTGACTGGGAGAGACACCAGGGATGCAGATGTGCGGGAGAAAGGCTGCCACGGAGAGAAGGTGGCCGCCTGCAAGCCAAGGAGAGGACTTTGGAGAAACCCACCTTGCCAGATCTTGATCTTGAACGTCTACCCTCTAGGACCGTGAGAAATAAATTCCTGTTGGTTAAGCCACTCAGGCTGTGACGTGCTGCTATAGCAGCCTGAGCAAACCAACACGGACAAGAAGATGATTGTTGTTTTAGGACACTATGTTTTGGGGGCATTTGTGACGAAGTGATAGTAACTGACCCAGAATGTATGGAGCAAGAGGAGATAAGGGGAAACACTCGGCGATCTGTGGTTCCGCTCCTGGCTCTGCCGCGACCTCCCTGGAGGACCTTGGCCAATTCTTTTCCCCTCTTGGGGACTTGGTGTCCCTATCTGTAAAATGGGCACATTGAATGACTTGTAATGTTAGGGGTTAGTTCAGCAGGGAACCAGATTTGCAGCCGAGTTCATGGGCACTTGGTTGGTTCAGGAGACATTTGCTGAGAGTCTCAGTAATCTAAGAATAACACCTACTGCTCGAGAAAGCTCGTTTTGTGTCAGGTCTGCAGTGATCTGCATACATTATCCCATTACATCAAACCCTCACAATCACTCCACAGGGAAGGGGTTCTTCTTATGGCCAAGATAGCCGAGCAGAGAAGTTGAGTGACCTGCCCAAGGTCGCACAGCGACCACAGTCTGCCTGACTCTGAGGTTCACACTGTGTCCGCAGGTTGACACTTAGAGCAAAGGTGGGCCGAGTCTCATCTGTTGTTCTCTGCCTGAAGGTGGTTTTGTCAGCGGCACTCACACGTCAAAGTGACCGTCCCCGCCACCGTCTCTCCCAGATGGAGGGGCAGACACGGGAGCAGGCGATTGTCCAGCCATCTGTGCGGCGATGGGGTACAAATGCTGTTATTGTTTCTTAAATAAGAACAGACAGGATTTGTATGTCAAGGCCAAGTGAGGGGAGAGGTGCCCTTTGAGGTCTTCCGCGGGCCAGACCCAGGACAGGTGGCGAACTTGTCACTTGATACGGAATTAGGCCAAGCCGAAGTATAGGTTGAGAGACTGCGGTTCACGTTTCCATTCAGCTGTCGGCAAAATGAGCTCGCCTAATGAACGGCCCCCGCGCTGGCCACTGGGATCCCCTTTTCATTTTTAAAAACAGTTTTTGTGTCTGATGGCTCCTTTTTGATCACAGCGGCACTGTTCAGTTGGGTGATTTATCATGTCCTGGCTGCCCAGACAAAATGCTGCTTTTATCAGGTGGCTGGTGGTAGCCAGCAGAAGGCCTGGAGGGGTGGAGCAGGGTCCGCAGCTCAGTCCCTGCATGATCTCAGGCGAGCCTCTTGCCATCCCCGTGCCTCAGCCTCCTCACCTGGGCACTGGGAGTAAAACACCAAGCCCCAAGAGCTCCCGAGGACTAATGCTGTCCTGTGACTGTCCCATATAGTAGCTGCTCATCGAATGCTAATTCCTCCCCCCCTCTCCCCCTCGGGGATTGACTTACTCATTTTTGCACTTGCTTATTGAGTGCCAGCTGTGTGCCTCGCTGCAGGGGCACACTTGGTGACACAAGACCAAACATTCTCCCCTTCTCGTGGCGGGAGGCAGGCCACGGACAAGTGAGCAGGTGAGGATGCTTTGAGGTGCTGAGCGCTATGAGGGGTAAGAAGCGGTGCTGTGTTCGAGAGGGCTGGCACCTGGCCTCTCCTAGGAGTTTGCCTGCATTTGATGCTCTAATCTGCAGGACCTCCCACGGCAGAGCCCTTCCCCAGTCCTTCATGGAATGGCTTTCTTATTCGAACCAGGAGAGCGCGCCTGGCAGTTCCCCTCACCTCTGTCAGGAAGGCTCTTTTTCCCTTCCTACACCTGTTCCAAATTTCAATTACACAAAATATCTTTAACACACAGTTCCGCCAGATTCCTTAGGAGGAGGGGGGGAAATGGTGCTGTAAGTATTCATAATGTGTTTGCATTATGGAATAATTATACATAATTGCTCTGCCTTGTAAATAAGTATAAAACATTTACCAGTCTCGACAGTGGGAGAAACCGCGAAACTGCCTTCTCCCACGGAAGACGCCCTGGTGGGGACACGTGGTGACACTGGCTGTCTTTTCAACCCACTGGGCACTTTGGTACTTTTCCAAACGCGGGGAGCTTAGTGGTTATTCCTAAACCTTTCAAAATTATGCCCACTTATTGGTTCTTTTTTTTATATATTCTGATTCTCTCACTCCCCACACTTGAATTAAATGCCCACGGTGTGCCAGAAAGTGGGGACATAAGACAGTTGTAACATGTACTGCTTGCTGAGGGCACGTGTGCACATTTCACGGGATTTTCTCCTTTAATTGTTGCAGATACCCCGTGGGCCAAGTACTGAGATTTTATTCTCATTTTATAGAGGAAGCAACTGGGCCCTATAGGGTCTAAGACAGTTCCCTAAATTCACAGAGTTAGTAAAGGACAAAAAGCTCACACTCCAAACCCAGGCAAGGGCGTCCATGCACTTGACCCCTCACCATGATGAGCTAACTGAGCTCGTCGAGCTACAGCCCCATTCCGCTGTATCCCATACGTGCCTCCCCAGCAATAAATGGTTGATTGACTTCTGGAAGGATCCATACCTCTAGTTGCTGTTCCAGCATGTGCGTTGAATCGTGTCTCCCCCCCCAAATCTGAACACCCAGGACCTCAGGATGTGACCTTCTTCGGAGGTGGGGTCTCTACGGAGGTAAATGGGCTAAAACGAGGTCCTTAGGGTGGCCCCTCATCCAATATGACTGGTGTCCTTTTAAAAAGGAGAAGTTTGAACCGAGAGATGTCCACAGAGGAAAAACAATGTGAAGACACATGGAGAAGACAGCCATCTACAAGCAAAAGGCTGGGAGGCTTCCAGAAGCTGGGAGGGAGGCCCGGAACACGTTCTCCTCCCCGCCTGCAGAAGGAACCAACCCTCACCCACACCCAGATCTCCAATCCCTGGCCTCCAGGACTGGGAGACAATACATTTCCATTGTTGAAGCCGCGCTGTGCGGTACGTGGCCAGAGCAGCGCTAACTGAGCAGCAGATCCAGGGAACCTGCCCCACGCGCCGAGGAGGGAAGTGCCGTCACGGTGGTGACTTGACTCAGAGCGTCTTGCCTAACGATCGCATACTCGGGCCCTTGGTGGATGGTTTCTAAGGGCCCAGCGCTAACTCATTTCTCAACAAGACCCCTCGCACATGGGCCAGTGGGCGCCCAGAGGAGAAATGACAGACCCATGACTGCACAGCACAGGGGTGCAACCTGGATGGGAGCCAGCAGGTTCCCCAACCACCGCTCTTCGTTCTCCTTGTGTCTAACGGGCTGTGTGTCTGCCCCTTCCTTCCTCCTGCGAGGGGGAAGCCGTATGGGGAAGCCACAATGCCAAGGCCAGAGTCGCTAATGGTGCACAGAAACAGCTGGATACTTGTGCCGGCGGTTATGATGTGACAGTCCCACTCTGAATTATGAGCAAAGCCCAGTCCCCGCTTCTGGGTGGCAGGTGGGTCCTGCGTCAGCTGGCCCTCTGCAACGGCCAGACAGGGTGTATTCATTTCCCGTGGCTTCCACAACAAATTACCACAAAATGAGTAACTTAAACCGATGAGAATTTGTTCTCACGGTCCTGGAGGCCAGAAGTCCTAAACCTAAAGTGTCATCAGGGCCAACTTCCCTATGAAATGCTCTGGGGGAGGCCCACCTTGTGTCTTCCAGACTCTGGTGGCTCCTGACGTCCTCTGGCTTGGGGTGGCCTCTCTCCAATCTCTGTTTCTGTCTGCACATGATGGGCCTCTCCCCCCTGCCTTGCTGGGTCTCAGGCCTCTCCCTTGGCCTTTCTCTTATAAAGACACCAGTCAGGGATTGAGGGCCCACCCTAAATCCAGGATGATTTCATATTGAGACTCTAAATCTAATTACATCTGTGAAGACCCCTGATTCTGAGTCAGGTCCCATCATGGATTCTGGGGGTTAGGACTTAGACATCACTTGGGGGGGGCACAATTCAGACCACCACGCAGGGGGTGGACCATTGCCCCCAAGCCCATTAGATGTCCAGTCATATCATCCACACCCTCCTGAAACAGGGACAAGGAAGAGATGGATGCAAATTGTTTAGAGCAACTCTTACGGTGACTGAAGAAAAAGACTGTGCTTCCGAGCCTCCGACAGAAGCCTCTGCCTACCCACCCTGCGCTTGATGACTCAGGGGCCGCCTCTGAGACTTGTTCCAGGACAGCCCTGCCTTCTCTAACCCTGAGGTCCCCAGGTGGCCCCAGCTCCTGGCACCCACTGTATCTCAGGACTTTTCCACATGCCCTCCAACCAACAGTTCTGTTTATTAAGTAGTAGGTCCAGACAACCTGACATATAGTCATGTCCAAATGACTTAGTAACCATTTGAAAGAAATAATACATGCAAATGTTTAAAAAAACATTCTTATTTTATTCTGAAATAATCACAAATGCTTCCTAATGAGCTGTGTGCCCCTGTTGTGCCCTACACCATGTGCCGAGCCCTGTGGACACCAGCTTTGCATCTCCTAATTATTTGTGAAGCAGAGCATCTTTTTTTTTTTTTTTTTTAAGGTTGTGGTCTATTGGTGTTTCTTCTTTCAGGGAATGCCTGTTCAAATTCTTTCCTCTTGGATCATTTCTGTCTCTTCCTTACTGATTGGTAGATGTTCTTTATATATGTTCTGATCTTCTCCTTCGGCTGGCCATACACGTGGCAAATCAAGGACATCTGCCTTGTCCTTTCATGTTTTGATGACTGGAAATCTCAAATCCGAACGCAGTCTGAGTTCCTTCTTCCCACACTTGCCCCCAGGATCAGGCTGACCCTGTGCGAAAGCCCCCTGCCTGAGGGCAGTAGAACACATTCCGGCCCTGACTCTTCCCCATCTCTCCCACCTCTCCGGTTCTGCCCTCCTTGTGGCTCACTCTGCCCCAGGCACGCTGGGTTTTTCAGTTTCTGGATGCCCCCAGCTCATTTTCATCTATGGCCCATGCATAGCGCACCTCTCTGTACTCCCACCTTCCTCTGCTCCTCCCTCTCCCCCAGGTCTACTCCTCCAGGGAGCTCATCTTTGCCCACACCCTCCAAACTCGCTCAGCCCTTTACCCTCTGCTGCAGCCCCCAGTGACTCCCGGCTTTTGTGTTGTCATAGTCTGTCAGCATCCTAGTGATCCGTGTTGCTTGTTTGCTGGTTTTCCATGGCATGTCTCCTCCACCAGCTCCAGGACAAGGGGCCATGTTTGTCTGTCCATTGCTCCTTCTCCAGTGCCTGGAACAGTGCACAGCATGTAGCCAGTGTTTGCCCAGGGCCCCTGGAACAGCAACCCCCTCAACCCCACCATTGGAACCAGTTGCTGAGAGGCAGCCCTGTGCCCCGGTGTCCTGCTGGGCTCTTAGCCTCCAAACCAGTGAGTCCCCTCCCACACCCAAGCACTCAGTTGAATACATCAACTCACTTGTTGCTGAACGGGCAGCCTGGGCCCGGCTTTTTGGTCTAAGGCTTGGCAGGGGAGACCTCATTCAGGGGTGAGCTGGTGGCAGGGAGGGGAGATTGAGTGCCCCCCCCCCCACACATACAGGAAGAGATGGGCTGGCTGGGGGCACATTTGCATGAGAACTAGGCATAAGGGGGAAATGAGCAAGGGGAGCAGTTGTCCAATTGGAGGTCTGGGATTTGTCTTCAGCAAATTTTCTCTGATTTCCCCAAACACTTGAAATTAATTAGGTGGACCGAAGCCTCTGTGAGCCTCTCCCAGTTGGAGTCTCGCCCCTGCCAGCGTTGGGTTTGGCAAGCCTTCTGCAGGAGTCCCGGGGTTTCTCACGCTGCCCTGGCCTGTCTTGTGTTCTCCCGGCTTCTCGCCACACTTCTGCGGAGCCGCAGAGAGCCTCCTATGTGAGGCTTCCTGTACTGGTGCACCTGCCAAATGCACAGCTGCCGGGCTATTCTGGGCTCCTGTCCTTCCGGGGCCACAGGGCAGGGCCGTGTCCCTGGTGGGAGCGGCTGTTCCCATTGTCAGGCATCCTGTAGAGAGCCCCCCGCCCCGACTTGGAGAGGAGAGGGATGGGCTGACCACTGGGCTCTCTGGCAGCTTGGGCTGGACGTGGAAGTGCGGCGTGCACTCCCCTGGTGTGGGCTGCGTGGCCCTTGAGCTTGCAGATGGGAGCAGCATTCAGCAAGGCCTGTGACGTTAAGGTCCCCCTATCTAATAGCAGATGTTCAGTTGTCTCTGTTGTGCCCGGGGCCTTCCTGACACCTCAAAAGAGCCAAAAACCCGGAATTAGCTGTGTCAGATGGAATCAAGGTAGGAGTCCCTCCCCAAGGCCAGAGGGTACTGTGAGCAGTGACCACCGTGCTAAAGAGTCTCCCTGGAGGAAAGTGACCTCCTTAGTGCTATCAGCAGCCACAGCTGTGACATGTTGGCTTTCCATGCGTCCCAAAGAGGCATGACACAGCAGCCTGGAGCTTGCCAGAAATGCTGGGGCATGCTCATGGTGTGTGTGTGTGTGCATGTGCATGTACAAGTTCCTGCATGTGTACATGGGGGGCTCAAAGTCGATTTTAATGAAGGTTTTTACAAAATATTTTAGAGATTTTTCTGGAACGGGTCATGCATTTACAGTGGCTGAACATTCCAAAGGTGGAGAAGGATAGCAGTGGAGCGTGCCCTCCCCTCTCCTAATTGTCAGCCGAGCATCCTCTTCTTAAAGACAAGCAGTGTCACCAGCTTCCTGTGTCAGAAACGTTTTACGAATATAGAGTCAACTGTATGTATCCGCTTCTACGTGATGGCAGTATTTTGGACATTCTGCTCTGCGCTTTAATTTCTTCATCATGTATTTTGAGATGACCTCATATTGATGTGTAAGTGCTTTCTCTTTTTTCTAATTAAAATATGTTCTATTGGTGAGTCTAGCAATTAACTTCATCAGTTCCCTGTTGCAACATTTAGGCTGTTTCTCATCTTTTGTCGCGATCCAGTGGGCATTTCACAGAAGGGTGCTCTTATTTTGTCTTTACAGAGTAGGCTGTGGCACAGCCAGTGAAGCTCACCTAATAATCTGTTGGACTTCCCACCGGCCCTAGCTCCCTTGCAGGTAGGCGTGGTCATGTGACCATTCTGTCCCAGGGGCCTGTGAGTAGAGCAATGGGCATGACTTGGAGCAGGAGCCCTGGAAAGCCCGTGTAGGATTCCCTAATCTCTTTTCCCTCCACCATGGTGATGGAAAAGGTGGAATGTTCCAGAATGTTCCACCCAAGGGTGGATCCTCTGTCAGCCTGGGCCACTGAGGAACCCTGTGGATCAGAGTCTCCTGCAGACCGGCACTGAACACTGTGATATTTTGCATGAGCAAAAAGCAACCTTTGTTATACTCAGACACGGGGCATTTAGGATGGCTTGCTTTGGCCCATCTAATTCACAGTAAGGATCAACATACAGGTATTTGTGACATCAAATTTAATAACTGACTTTTAAGTGAATGGCTTATCAAGAAGTTCCTGGAGAGGCTCCATGGAACCTGTGGAGCTGCGTATGCAGACAGGAATTGTTAGAGCCATCCTGGGCATCTGCATCTTCCTGCCATCCCAGGTAGAATGTGGTCCCTAAATGACCCGTCACCACTGGACTGCTCATCCCCAGCCTGACTGAGAGCACCCAGGAGTTGGGTATCCCGTCCCTCTTGCGCTCTCTCCCTTTGATCACAGTGGAGCTCTTACAAAGAAGATCAGCTGTATTAGAGTCAAACATTGCAGGAGGGCGTACATAATCGTGAAAACCCAGAAATAATCTAAATGCCCACAACAGGGAATATTCAGTACTTTATGACATGAGTTGAAGCAGCCATTAAAAGTGAGGTCAGAGAAAAAAGTGTAGGAGCAGGTCCATGATATTTTTATTAAGAGAAAAATAAAGCAATTACAAACTAGTGCTTAACGTGTAATCCCACTTACAAATATAGATCTGTGTGTAGAAAATGTGTACTATAGGAACGTGCAAACGCTGCCGCTTGGGTCCTCTCCAGTTTTGCTGAAATATAGTCTTTGATTACAGTTCTCTTCCTCTTTTGTAGCTTCGATTCCCACCCATGTGCTGAGAGCTCCCCACCCAGGGCTTCACACTAGGATTTCAGCATTTGCCAAATGGTCACTTGTTCACTGCCTTCTCACACCTGCTCTTTCTCTGTGCTGCCGCCTCGGCCACTGGTTCCGCCATTCCACCAGACACCTGGGAACCCTCCAGGGTCTCTCCATTTTATAAATCTACCCAGTCAACCGATGGCTTTGGTTATTCCTCTCTAACATCCTTTCTATCTGTCTCTGCTCTGGATTGCTTTCAGCACCTTATCTTGGGCCTTACTTATTATTTCATATCCTGAAGATTGCAGCAGCCTTCTCCCTGGTTACCTGCCTCCACTAGCTTCTGCCCCCATTGATTACACACACTGAAGCCACCATGCAGACAGACCTGGCCACTCACTCACAGATTGAAACCTTCCAGTAGTCATTGACCACCTCGGGCAGTCCAGGCTCTTACATGACATTTGAGCTGCCCCAGCCATACCTCTAGACTCATCACTTCTTGTCTTACCTCAGTGCCTACCCATCCATCCCCCCATCTACCCCCTTACTCATCCATACCCCCATGTATCCATCCATCCCTCCATCCATCAATCCCCCCACCCAAACCTCCATCCATCCAATCATCCATACCCTCACCCACCCATCCATCTCCCCACCCATCAATCCCCTACCCATCCATCCATCCCTCATCCATCCATCCGTCCGTTCATCCGTTCACCCATCCATCCCTCTATCTTCCCATCCCCCATCCATTCATCCCCCATCCATCCATTCCCCACTCATCTATCCTCCCACTCATCCCCCCTCAATCCCCTCATCTTCTCAACCATCCAACCTTCCCATCCCCCATCCATTCACACACACAGCCTCCCCGCCGGCCAATCTACCCAACTCTCCAATAGCAGGTCTTTATGTATCTCCATGACTTGGGGTATAAAAACATCACTGTTCATCTGGACAAACAATTCTGGAGATCCTATATGTGAAATTAAAGACAACAAAACAAAACAATAAAGGATTCTCTCTCCCTTTCTTAATGCTTCCTATTTTGTGGCCTCTTGAGTTAATTTTTCCTAATGATACCTCTTACTTGCTCTCTCTCTCTCTCTCTAACAGTTTGCATTTTGCTTGGGGTAAAAATACAGTCTTTTGCACTGGAGACCAATATGAAATCTGCTTTTTCAGTGCTCTTATGAAATGTCTGTGTGATGGCCTCCGCTTGGTAAATTGGACCGTCTCTCAAAGTGCTCATAGAAATATTTGTACAAACACACAGAGGTAGAATCATTTCATTCCGGAGTGTGGGTTTCCTTGATCTTGGTGAAGTTAAAGAAAGAAATAAAGAAACAAATCATGAATGTGGAAGAAGAGGTCACAAAGAAAGGCCTTATTTTATTTTAAGCTTATTTATTATTTATTTATTTTAATGATGGAAACCCCCATCCAAGGAGCCCTAATGAGAACTCACAGCATCAGGAGCGCTCCCAGCATTCCGCCCTCAGCCTCGCGCGTCCCGAGGCTTACTGGCATGCATATGCCTCATTACGGACACATGCCCTGTCATGTGTTATTCCTCACTTAGTGACAATTTGTCACTGTCACCCTTGACATGTCACTCCTCGGCAGACGGATTTGACTCCAGTGCCAAGTCTGACACTCGGATGAGAGGCAGTAGTAATCTGAATTGAAATAACGGGTCGAGAGTGGCTAATTTCACTCTGACATAATTCTAATGCCACGTAAAGAGAGAGAAGTGCTGTATTTAAAGGGGAGGGTTTTTTTTTAAAGCTTTTTGCCCCCTCTTCTCTCTTGCTCTGAGTCTGAGTATTCCATTATTCTTTAGGATAATGCTTTTATTTTTGAAGGATTAAGTCTTGCGTTTTAATAACATGCATTTTCAATTAAGTGCACTAAGATCCATGGATATAACTATTACTTAAACTATAAGTAATGGTTGCATGTAAAAATTAGGAAACATTGTGCTTTAGATAAATTACATTCAAATTAGTTCTTATTATAAATGAGATAGAAAATGGATTTTTTAGCTGTGGCTGGCCAAAGAGCCAACATTTGTATCTACTTCATTTGTTTAAATATATTTCAAGCCAGATTGAAATCCATACGGCCTGACATTAATTGAGCACTGCCACATCAGCGTACTCAAGTTTTATAAACCACTGAGGAGTGAGGTTTTACTGGCTTGAATTAGAAATATTCCAGCCCTCTTACACTAAAATAGTATTGTTTATGTAGTGCTTCTTTAAGCCATCATTAAATGGTATAAAACTTAATAAAATGCACTTAAACAGAACATATGCAGGGTATGGCTGGGTTTTCAAGGAACCGTATTTTTTTTTCCCCTAAGAGATGATTATATTTTCTTTCCTGTGGGAAGAGATTCTTTTGTACAATTATTTAAAAACACTGCTTTTCTTTTGCAGAGAGATGAGAACGAGATGCAAGGTTAGTGGGAATTTTTTCCTCCTTCCCACCCTGCCTGCAGTTTCTTGGGAATGGGAGGACACGAAGGGAGAGCAATTTCCATATTTGTCCTAGGAGAGACGATCATAGCAGGCAAACAAGGAGACAATGCCCTGCAAGGGAGTTCCTCTGTACTTGGTTCTGTTTTTATGAAGCCAAAATCCAATTTGCTAGTTTTCAGTAAGAATCCTAAACAGCCATGTGGATCAGAATTCTTGGGTTGTGACCAACGTGTTCTTTCTCATGAGAGAGGCAGAGTCATCATCAGAGAGTTGCTTCATGATCATGGATCCAAGCAAGGGACCAACAGGAATTCAACGTCCAGTAGCATCAGAGCCCCAGAGCCCTAAAGCATGCACCTGTGCAAAATGCACTTATTTGTGCATCAAATATCTAGTGAGCACCTGTGCGTGTGGAGAGCTGGGGACACTGCAGGCAATGGCTGAGAACTGAGTAGGATTGGTGTTGTTTGGGGTGGGGTTGATGAAGGAGGGCTGGGCATTAAGGGAACCCAGTCAGAGTGGGAGGGAAAGATGACACTTCCAGGAAGCCACATCTAGGTGGAGACCTGAAGCACAGGTAAGGAGAACACAGATGTATGAAAGGAATGAGCTGAAATAGTAGGAAGGTAGACTTGGTGCTCAGCTCCACAGGGCAGGTGGGGAACTGGATGAGGTACCATTCAGGTGAAGCTCCTCCAAATCTGCTGACCTTACAGGCTGTAGGATGGCTTTGCCGATGGAGCTGACCACTGGCAGGCCTCCGCTTGACCATATGTCAATGGGCCGGAGCCACACTTCTAAAACATGCAGGCTCTGATATCAACTGTATATGATTGTCCCCATTTTATGTGGTGTGTCGGGTTCATAATAAAAAAGCAATGTGTCTGGAAGAAGTTGGAGACACCTGCAAGGAAAAAGACCATTCAAGAGCCGAGGGTCTCTCTCTGGTCTGCTGGTGCCATTTCCCTCGTTGTTCATTCCTTTGAGCTCAGCTTTATTAACTATTTTTTATTAATTACTCATTTGTTCAACACATAGAGAGTGCTAGTGCTGTGCTAGGTGCTGGATAAAGGATTGATACTCAGTCACTAACTGAGCCTCCCTGGAGTTTAGGATTAGTGGGGATGTGTGATGGTGTCATAATAAGAAATACAGGTGTGGTGGGCACAAAATTCTAGAGGAACTGACCTGAAACTGAAGCCTCAGGACACTCAGGGGTCACCAGACAGGGTGGGACGGGAGCTTGGCAGGTGGAGAGGAGAGCATCTACCAGGTTCTGGAGAGGAAAGGGACTCCGATGATCTTGGAGCCAGAAGACGGCCTCCCAGCCTGAGCACTAACACATAACTGTTTGATCCTGAGTGAGTCAGCTGACACTAGAGCCTCAGTTTCCTTATGTAGAGTGATGACAGTAATAGTGGTGAGAGCTGAATAGGATGGCACATGTGACAAAGAACCTGGTATACGGCAGGACTCAGTGATAGTTGAGTCTGAATCTAACACTAAATCTTCTATGTATTTAAAATATGACATCCAGTCAAATGGTGGAGCCGTATGTGCTGGTTGCCAGCATCAACCATTATAGCAAGTTGCTGTACATGCTATGTGCCGCTATCCCCATTGCACAGGTGAAGAAACTAAGGCTCAGGAGGGGAAGCAGCTTGCTTGGGGTCACACTCAGCTGACAAGGAGGGCAGCGAGGATCTCACCCTCATGTCTCTGGCTCCGTGGTCCTCTGCTCTTGCTGGCTGCACTCTCAAGGAGCTGACAGTCTAGCCCAGTGATGCTTGCTCAGGAGCCACTCTGCCCTTGGGGGACATGTGGCAATGGATGGGGACATTTTGGTTGTCATAATGCCTGGGAAGCACACTCACAACAAATAAACAAGCAGCCCAAAATGTCAGTAGAGCCATGGTGGAGAAATCCTGTTCCTGCGAGAGAGACACCCCAACAAACGAGGTCAGGTCTCTGCAGTGGACATGGTGTCAGTGTGGGCTGTTGTGGGGACAGAGCGAAGGAGACCTAGACCCTGGTCTGAGACTGCACTGGGGGAGCAGAGGGCTCAGTGGGGAAGCTTTCCTTAGGGGTGAGTCTGCAGTGAGACCTGCAGGCTGGGGAGAAAAGAGCAGAAGGACACAAGAGAGGGTGTGGTCAAGCCAAGGCCAAGAGTGTGAAAAGGGGAAGGGACAGCTCAGCATTTCCTGAGATCGAGTGTGAGGAGGTTTGGGGGTGGGGGCTAAGACTGGATGTGCAGACTGAGGCCTCTATCATGCTCAGAGGAACTTAAGTTTTAGGCCAAGGGCAATAGGGAGCCATTGAAGGACTGTGAGCAGGGAAGGCCGCCATCAGATCTGTGTTTAGCTAGCCTGAGAGGTCTTAGGAATTGTTGCATTGCGCTCCTGATGAAACAAAGATGTTCTGCAGAAGTAGCCCTTATCCCCGCCCTGCTGGGAGGGGCTCATTTCTTTGCATCTCCCCATGGGCATCCCTGGGGATCCTTTTTTGACTTGGTCCCACTCTTACCACGGACCCACTTTCCAGCCAGCCAGAGGACTGTTTGAAGACTCTGGTCCTGTGAGCCTCGCCCTCCAGGGTCACCATCAAAGCCCCGAGTGACTTGGAAGGGACAGGTGGCATCTTGAGGATGGAAATTGATTCTTGGCCACCGAGGGGCCTGGTGTCCACTGCTCAGATGGTGGCCACACTGGCCTTTTCCAGGGAGGGAGAGCAATTACATCATACCAATTTAGCCCTCTTTCCAAGAGCTGGCCTGAGAGTTGCTTTGCTACTCTGTTTTTTTAAGCCTGGGGTTAATTGGGGACTGCTGTATATTTAATGGAGAGCTTCTGAGACAAAGCTGTGTGGGTTTTCTGTCGTTCAATAGTCCATTAGGCAGGGACTTGAGAGTCAAAATGGTCAGATGAATCTCTGGAGAGCGAACTCATTAATGGGACAGTAAGTTCCAATTAGTGGCATGGCCCAAAAGGACCAAGGTGCAAAAAACATGGTTCTCAGCCCCTCTCCCAAAGGGGCTCCATTATCCAGCTGCCTGCTCCCTGCTGCGCAAACACGGTCACAAACAACACGAATACTTGCTCTGAAAATCCATCTTCGTCACCCACGTTGTCAACCAGAAAGGCAAAAAACCCTTCCAACCATTTAGAGAAAATCAAAAAGGCCACTGGCTTTCATGAGGCAATTTCTTCTCTCAACAAGGAGAGAAAAAGCCAGTTGGGTGTGCCCAGCATGCAAGGTCTTTTTGTGTGGTGCGTGAAGCTGTGGGATCCCAGTTGTGGAATAAGCCACAGCATCCAAGCATTTTGCAGGTGGGCTCTTTGTTCTGCGCCAGCACCTGAAGGAAGGCCCTCGCCAGCTGCACCCAGGGAAGGCTGACTCCTCCCACCATCTATGGCAGAGGAGGCACGGGGGTGCTCGCCTTGGCCGGGAAAGGGGATGTTTCTCCTGAGGGAGGTAGAGCATGGGCTTTGACCTTTGAGTGAGCCACAGATAAGCCAGTTAGCCATTCCGAGTCTCCATATGCCCATCTTCAGGGTAGGAACACTGATGCTTATAGTGGCTGGTGCCTAATACACACAGGTGCATTCATGTCAGTACACACACACACACACACACACACACACATGCACACAAACACCCCAAGAGCACACTGCGGCAAAAGTAATGGAAAGCTGACACTTTTAGTACACTTTCCCATCCGTTCCGTTGTCCCAACAGACCATGCTGTAGGCAGGGTGAGTTATTCCCATTTCAGAGGTGAACGGAGAGAGTGAGGTTCACTCAAGACTTGACCCTGCAGCCTCGATCCTCACATCATGAGGCCAAAATGATGGTTTTGCCAGGTTCTGAAGCTCCCCCCGCACTGATTCTGGTGTTCAGTGCAGGCTACGCTGCAGGAAGCTTGTGTTCTGGAAGGCTGAGTCCTGAGAGGAAAGTGCAACCCAAAGAGGTGAGAACTGATCAGCAAGGTTGGCTGAGCGAGGCAGAGCTAGGACAGAGGCCTTGGGGCCCGGCCGGCCAGCTATGGGCCCTGGACCCGCCTGGACTGCCATGGGTCCTCTCCCAGCACCATAGGGGTAGTAGGACCTGCCCCGCTGAGTTGCGTCAGGTCTGGACAAGCTCATGCCCTTAACTTAAGGTAACTTAAGAAGCAGCCTGGAAATGGTGGCTCTTCTTCCTTCTTTGTTGATTTGGGAAGAGTGGCTCGAGGGGCTGGAAAATGGGAGCCCCTCCTCCGAGGGAGGCCCCACATCCACACCACGCTGCCCTCCCCAGCTGTCTTCTCCTTCATCACCCTGGTTATTACCTTCAGGGCAGATTGCAAGCTGTTCTCTCCTTGTCCATTTGTTTACTATGTACTTTGGCTTCTCCACATGGGGCCATCGCCTCTGCGAGGGCAGGGCGGGCTGTGCTCGCTTCTCTGCAGTGTCCCCAAGACTCAACATCAGCATTTGGTGTGGTCAGTGTTCAGTGATGAGCCAGCATCTTCCCCGACCAAGCATCTCTGCTTTCTTTCCATGAAACAGTGGCTACTCCCTCAGCGCCGGTGCCTGCTGCCGCCCTGAGGACCTCCTCCCACCTCCTCCACACCAGTAGGGCCCACCAGTAGGGCTGGACTGCTGAGCTGGAAGCCTTGGGTGCTAGTCTTGGCTTGACTGAGTGGCATCCTCTGTAAACCTCTTTCTTCCTGTTTTTTTGATCAAGGAGGCTGGACTTTCTGATCTCCAATGGCCTCCTCCTCGCCCTGACCATCTGTTCCACTAGAGAACAATTGGGTTTAGGTTAAACCGGGCAATGTGTTAAAATCCATTTTCTCACACTCAAAGGGCAGGGGTCTCCCGGCTGCAAATGTGACAAATTCTGCGGGAAGATACAGGGGGCTGCGTGCCCACCAGAACAAATGCCTGTTTCAGCAGGCGCATGTGCCCCACACATTAGTTGCTACCATCGCGCCGTCTCTTCCCATATTTTAACTTGCCCGGCGCTCTGTCGCATGGCCACGATAATGGACACTGAATATTACCATGACATTTTGAAATTATGTTTAGTGATGCAGCAGAAAAAGAAAATTAATTTTATTCATTGACAAGCTTGTCAATTTACTCATATTGACTTCTTGGTGCCTGTCCCACAGATGGCAAAGTTCATATACTATAAAATACATCATTATTAATATTGTCTCGAGCCATTGTAAGTCGTCGGGAGCTGAGAGATAGGGGGCTGTTTCTTCAAATCAGATAAGTATTAAGGAATATAAGATCTTGTGTGTTTCTGTTTCTGTTTTATATTAAAAACACCAAAGGCATCTTGAGTAAGCCAACTTTGACCCCCTCTCATTCCCCCCACATCCAATCCGTTGCCAAGTCCTGTCAACCCTACTCCATGTTTCTTAATTCCCTTCTTTCCGTCATTGCTGCTGTGTCCTGGTTTAGGCTGTCATTACTTTGTGCCTGGCCTATCACAGCAGCTCTTCAGAAGGACCTCCTGTTTCCATGTTCTTCCCTCCTCATCCTTCTCCTGCATTCACAGCAGTGGTGGCACCAGGCCTCCACTCTAAAGCCTTCTGTGGCTCCCTCATGCCTTCAGACTAGAGTCCAATAGTCAAGGACCACCCTGGTCTGTTCTTACCTACCCCTCCCATCTCTTTATGAACTTTGGGTCCTTCCAGAGGTCTGTTTCTGCAGCTGAATCTTGTGCAGGAATTGGTCAGAGATTCATGAGCCCACTCCCTTGTAGGTCCTGATTCTGGAGGGACCTGGGAGCCTGAACCAGTGTGAGCTGATGTGTGGACCCATTGACCTACTGGTCTGCTCAAATGCCGTTCCCTTGGCTCTCCCTATGTCATCATTCAGCCCCTCACCCCATCTCCAAGCGAAGCTGGACTGCCCCCTCCACTGCAAGGGTGTGCTCTAACTCAGCTAAAAAATCCTTTTTCTTTCCCCGACTCCCACAGCCTTTCAAAGTCTTGAATGAGACTTCTCATTGTTGTCAGGATGCCCCTCACTCCATTAACTGAAACAGAAGGAAGTCCTCCATCTTTCCTTTTTGTTGTTTCTTCTGGCTTTTACCTCTGGCTGAATGGCTAGGACATTGGTGGTGTTTCTGTCAATAACAATTTATATTTTTAAAGTGCTTTAGAGTATTTTCCTTTCTTTTTTTTTTTTAAGATTTATTTATTCATTTGAGGGACTCCTGGGTGGCTCAGTGGTTGAGCGTCTGCCTTCAGCTCAAGGCATGATCCAGAGTCCTGGGATCAACTCCCACATCAGGCTCCCCCAGGGAACCTGTTTCTTCTCTCTCTATGTCTCTGCCTCTCTCTGTGTGTCTCTCGTGAATAAATAAATAAAATATTTTAAAAAGTTATTCATTTGAGAGAAAGAGAGAGAGAGAATGAGCAAACACACAAGTGGGGGGGAAGGGCAGAGAGAGAATCTTAAGCAGACTCCCCGATGAGCACGATCCCATGACCCTTGAGATCATGACCTGAGCAGAAACCAAGAGTCGGATGCCTCAACCAACTAAGCCATCCAGGCACCCCACTTTTGAATATTTTCAAAATAGATTTGTCTTCATTTAGCTAAGATGGAGCACCTACTGTGTACTACCTATGCTATGCCATGGAGTTACAACACTGAAAAGCCACTGTCTACTAGGGGGAGCAGATGGGTCATCAGATATTCATGATAAATTATAGGCATTTGATGAATGCCTGTCTGGGAGTCCCATATCCACCATTATAGCCTCAGTGTTTAGTACAGTGCCTGACACAGAGCAGGTGCTATAATTAAAATACTATGCAATATGTCCAAATTAAAGACAAGTGGATGTGTAAGGAATGTCTTGAGAGGGTGATGGGCTGCTTTGTCTCATGAGGAACGAGAGGATAGGGAAGAGTGGGTGTAGGGTCAGTAAGATTTCACAGTCTGTTTAATCACCCTACAAGACAGGCAGGTATCACAAGTCCAATGCATTGAGTTCTTGGAGTGTCTATTGGAGTGACAGTGGGTTACCAGGAAAGTGGCACCAATAGAATGAGCACCAGGGCATGGTGACTCTTCAGTGAGGCTGCTTCATGAGGTCTTAGCCTGTGTGCCTGGGAGGGCTCAGCTGAGCAGCTCTGGACTCCAATCCCTTGAGCTCTATCCTGGCAGCAGTAGACTTTTGGGGGTTTCTGCAGCATCGAATTGGCTTTTCCAGCTGTCTCTTCTGGCCTGGTGACTTTTTAAAAAATATTTTATTTATTTATTTGAGAGAGAGAGAAAACATGAGCAGAGGTGCAGGGCAGAGGGAGAGGGAGAAATAGACTCTCCACTGAGCAGGGAGCCTGATGCAGGGCTTGATCCCAGGACCCTGGGATCATGACCTGAGCAGTTGGCAGATGCTTAACCAACTGAGCCACCCAGGGACTCTGGCCTAGTGGTTCTTGAAGGAAGCTCTGGTCCTAAGCAGGAATTCAGGGTTCCCAACAAAATCTTGGCTTCATTGTAGAACTCCACCACGACCTATTGATTATCCTAAGAGAGACCTGTGAGCTGGGTGTCTGGCTTAGACAAGATTGATTTTGTGTTTCTGGCGTCCCCTCATCTCACTTTCTCAGGCTGCCCTTGAGTTTCCACTAGTGGACTTGAATTCTTCCATGGAAGTACCTTAGGCATGGCCGTGCTTCAGGACTTTCTCTGCAGCCACCTCAGTCTTCCTATGGGAGAGGAGGCTCCCCAGGGACAGAAAGGAGTCAGAGCTGACGGAGCAGAGCCCCTTGGGCTTCTGTCCTATAATGGGGAGATTACATGCAGCATCAGCCTGGGACCGAGGCCCAGGGGAGCCCTGAGATCCTTGCCTTCAATGAAACATCTGCCCCTTTTCTCCCCTACCCTCCCAGCTCTGGGCTCAGAGTCCTGGTGGGCTCCACCTTCCACCCCACACCCACAGAGGACGCCAGAGTACACTTTCATATGTGAAGCTTCTGCCCATTCTGATCAAAATGGCACCAGGAAAGTTTCCAAATGCACTCCTGTAATTTTGAATGGATTCCAGCAAAATTCAGACCCTGGTTTGCTAATAGTGATGCAAAATGTCATAAAAGAAGGAAGTTAAAAAAAAAAGAAAGAAAAGGAGAAAGTAGCTCTGCCTATCCTGTTATGGATAAGGAAGACAGTTCACAAAAGCCCAAGTGGCCAAGAAAGAGCTTCCCCCCCACCCCCTGCACCCCGCGCTGGGTCTTTGTCCATGGTACTGACCCATCACCAGCCTCAGGTTCCATTACTTCTCTCTCATTGCTGGTGACTCCTGACCCAACTTTCCAGAAATTTCTAGCCTGGTGGAAAGGCAGTGGGGCAGGGTGTAAAGATAGAGAGACAACTGGGTGGAGGCTGTTGGAGTAGCCTAGCCATAAAGAAATGTAAGGCAGAGAAAATAGCCTCTTGTATGATTGCAGTTGCCATGACAGTTCTCTCTCTCTCTCTCTCTCTCTCTCTCAGGATTGAGGGGAAATGTGTTGTCCTGGATCACTCACATGCTATACATAGTAGATTGGAGTGTTCATCTTGATCTTGAGGAGGCCCTCATGCTCCAGCCATGCTGATTCAAACTTCAAGGCCCAGCCTGAATCTCCCCAGAAACCTCTCCCTGCATCCAGGAAGAGCTGATCATTCTGTCCTATGCTTCCTGAAACTTTTACTTAAATTGCTCATCACTTTCTATTATGACAATGTGCCTGGCAGGGGCCTGGCTGTTATTTTTCTCTGTGCCCCAAGCATAAGCACTGGGCCCTGAACAGACCAAAGGCTCAGAAGATGTGTGCTGGGTGGATAAGCCCCTCCCCAGAACTGTGCACCTGTCCAGGCCCTGGGGTCATCCTCTTCCTATCTCTTCTGCCACCTGCATTGAAGAGAACAGCCCACACAGACCCGCCAGCAGTCACCACACTGTGTGACCACCTTGCTCCATTTATCTGCCTTGTGGACTCCCTTTTGCCTGACCAAACTGAAAACTCAAGGTGCATGGAGGGGCCAGAAGTTTTCCCAAGACCCCATGGCCCTGCCATGATACAACTGGACTCAAGTCGTCCCAATTAGGCCAGTGGTTTCTTTTCTTTCTTTTTTTCTTTTGGTGGGGAGTCCTAAGCAGCCACTGTTGTCTGGACCTTGGATGTAGAAGTAGAAGATGCCAATTCCACTTTGCTGGTTGGAGAGGACTCACTGCCCATTTCTGCCTCTGCCATAGTCTAGCTTCTTGATACTTCCACACTGAGCTTCCCCTCTCCTGTGACCTCCTCCAAAATCTTTACTGCACATTTGTTGTGTGTCAGGCACTCACAACAGCTGGGTGAAGTACACATACTGTCCCCACTTTACAGATCTCAGTGCAGTTAGGTTAAGTGACTTGCTCCAGGTCAGAGCCAATAAATGTTGCAGAATGGATTCAAGCCCGGACCAGGCTGCCTCCTGTGACGCTGCCTTCTCTTTGGCCTGAAATCCCTCATTACTGATGTCTGGGGAACATCTGGTCAGGTATCCAGAGCAACAAATCTGCGGGAAGGAACCCACCCTGTGATTTATTTTCTCTGAGGTTCCCAGGATATTTTTTTTCCTCCTTTCAAAATCCAACGCTGCCATATTCCCACCTGAGGTCATTAGCCTCAGCATAGGTTAAAAACAAAGTGTTTGTGTCCATCCGTCTAATTGCACAGAAACCATCAGACCTTCATTACCATCAGCCTAATTATTTTGAAATCCAGCATATTATCCTGTTGAACAATTAGGTAGATGATAAGCGTTTGCTC
The DNA here is from genome assembly GCF_003254725.2 of Canis lupus dingo. Taxonomy (NCBI): domain Eukaryota; kingdom Metazoa; phylum Chordata; class Mammalia; order Carnivora; family Canidae; genus Canis; species Canis lupus. Next base: position 65,742,572 of record NC_064250.1, read on the forward strand.
CACCTGCCCAGGGAGAGGAGGCAAACCTGGCATGAGGGAGGTGGAGGGGAGAGGGCCGTGGGGACGCTTCGGGAGGAAGTGAATCGTCTACACTTGCAGGCCTGAGACGGGGAAGGAGCGGACGCCCACCCACCTGCTTCTGATTATTTTCCATTCCCAACTTGCAAAGCCACTAACAAGAGATTCACCTTAATGAGCAGGGAGGATGGGACTCAACTGGTCGGAGGGGACATCGTTACGGAGCTGGTCCTAATTGTCCCCACACAGCTTTTGGGGCATAAATAAAATGCTTACCTGGGTGCCGTGAAGCAAGCAGGTCTGCTCAAAGGCTTTCTAGGGGTTTTAAACCTAAGCACAAGGCTTTCTGCACATGCACCCCCCGGCCCCCCTGTCTCTTCATGCTGGCGGGTTCCTTCTCCAGCACTAAAGGTGACTCAGGGGACAGTCCTGTGCACGGGGGGCTGGGGGGGCTTTGTCCACATGGTGGCCTGAAATGCACCATGGAATTGGGCAATTAGAGTTGAAGAGAGCCTGTGGTCCATTCATCCAGTCCCCTCATTTCCTAACTAAGGGGGCTCCTCCACAGAGGTGAAGTCGTTGGTCTGGAGTCTGGGCAGGGCGATGGGTGAGCGGTGACAGGAAGAGATGCCATTTGCGTGCACTCGCGGTGCCTCTGACCTTGCTTCAAGTGCTTTATGTGGATCTGAGCCACATAACGCCCCTATGTGCCACTTACTCTTAGTCTCTCCATTTTACAGATGAGGAAACTGAGGCATAGAGGGTTTAAGCACATACTTAAGTTCCTACATAACTATTAAGTGGCACAGCCAAGATTTGAACCCATGACTAGTGGCCCCAATTCTTATGCAGCACCCTTGTGGCCTGCCCAGTCCTACCCAAGCACCACGCAGCTAGCCATGGAGTTCTGGCCACTATGCAGATGGCCCGCAGGACTGTCCCTTGGGTCACTTTTTTTTTTTTTTAAGATTTATTTACTTATTTAAGAGAGAGAGAGAGAAGTGTGGGGGAGAGGCAGGGGGAGAGAGGATCTCAAGCAGACTCCCCACTGAGCATGGAGGCCAACTCATGGCCTGGGTCCCACAAGCCTGAGATCATGACCTGAGTCGAAACCAAGAGTCAGATGCTCAGCCGACTGAGCCCCCCAGGTGCCCCCTCTTGGGTCACTTCTAACATCTCAGCCAAAAGAAGCCACTCACTGTGCCTTCCGCTTGCAGCTCTCTGTTTGTTGGGGGAAAAGCACTCAGATGTTTGTAATCCAGAGGGACCAATAGGCAGAAGACGCACTGGGCCGGGGGGGCTCTGGGCCCTGCCGTGCTTGGTGGCTGGGGGCCCAGGAGGGGGCGATGTCTGCTTGGAGGCAAGGCTCACAGCTAACGAGGGCCTGTAGGGATGAGAATGCAGCGCTCCTAACTCACCCCTGCAGCCCGTTTCATCCTTCCCAGCAAATCCTTCCTCCTCATGAGGCCAGAACTCCCTCCTGACCACCTGTGACTTGGCCCAGTGGGGCTGCAGGAGGATGGGGACTGATGGGGACCGAGAGAGGATGAGCCGCTGTGTCACCAGGACAGCTCAGAAGTGGGGGGAGAGAGCGTGTGGTTTGGTGTGAGGGGGTGGGGACTTCCAGGTCAGGGTGTCACTCCCAGGATTCCAGTGTGCCTGCAGCAAGGGGAAGGCTGTCACCCACTGGGTGGGACCGAAGCCCAAATAGGTACCTTCCATGGAGCAGGTTTCTCCATCCTTCCATCTTTCTGGGAGGCAGGTCCACTGACTCAACCTCACCCAGGGCTGCCACAGGCCTTTAGGATGGAGCAGTTTCCAGCGACCTCCCCTCCCCCCCGCCCCCCAACGCCATCCCCCAGGTCCTAGTACCATGGCAGACAGCAGCCTCCTGAGGGCTGGCTCTTAAAAGACACAGAAAGTGTCCTGCAAAGACCAGGACCTCCCACATTCCAGTTTATGTTTTCCATGGGGATTTGTTTGGAGCAGATCTAACAAGAGGAGGAGTCACAAGATGACCCTTAATTTTTCTGAGCAAGGCGTGCAAGGAAGGGCACCAAACCACAAGCAAGGTGGACTCTCTCCAAGGCTAATTACCAGCTAATTATAGGGCGCTAGGCCGGCAGCCTCCCAGGCCTCCGCTCCCCTAACCAGGGCTCAGCCAGAGGGAGTCCCTGCGCTGTCCCTCCATGGCCCTTTGTTAAATCCGTGCCCAGAAAATCACAAACAAAGCACCAGGTTCCCACCACCCTGGGTCGCTGGGGGCCTAGGATCAGTCTGCGCCGGGTTCGTGCCCCACTCTGCCTCCGACCACCCATGAGCCTTGGGCGACCCCTTTCCTGTGAGCCTCCATTTCTCATCTGAAACATGGAGACGACATTCCCTGCTGCATCACCTGTGGCTGCTGTAACAGAGCACCTCGGGCTGCGTGATTGAGACCAAGGCCCCTGTTGTGTTGCAGCTCCGCAGGCTGGGAGTCTGAGGTCAGAGTATGTGCTCCCTGGGAAGGCGCTCAGGAAGGGCATGCTCCAGGCCTCTCTCCCAGCTTCCGGTGGTTCCTTGGCTTGTGACAACATACCCCCCCTCTTCCCCTTGGGTTCTCTGTGTGCGTATCTGTCTCTGAGGGTGAGATTTCCCTCTTCATCAACACACCCATCATATTGGATCGGGGCACACGCTGCTCCAACACACCCTCATCCCAACTTAACTAATTCTGTCTGTGGTGGGGACACAACTCAACCCCTGGTGTCTACTTTCCAGGGGTTCTATGGCTACTCAGGTATTGGAATTCAGATCATTTCATTCAAGAGCTATTCAAATGTGCACTGTTGACTTGAATTTCCTTCTCAAATAAGCTTTGAGAAGTGATCACTCACAGCCTTCAAAACATAATAAACACACCTTGGGTGTGGGATGCTGAGGAGGCTGGAGGTGCCAGTGAGGAAGTGGAGGGGAGCCTGCCCAGCCTGGTTTCTGGAAGATAAGGAAATAAGATGGGCCAAAGAGAAATGGCAGCTGGACCCAAATCCCTGGGAAGCTTCAGAGTGGGAACAGGGCCATGGTGACAGAGCTGACCGTCAGAGCCGTGGTGGTGTGACCCACGGATCCGTCAAGCAAAGGACACCACGGGCTTCTGTGTGGGAACCTGCTGCCTGAGGATGGAGAGATCATTTGGTCTTCATGTGATAGGAAGAGGCCCAGCTTACTTTGACCTAGAGGAACACCCAGGTGAGAAGGGGTGGGAGAGCCAGCACCCCAGGCAAGGAAACCGTGCATGGACACTCCCACCACGTGTGTATTTGCATCATCCAACAGTCACTGGGCACCTGCCGTGCATCAAGTGCTGCAGGGACCCTGAGTAGGCAGGTATATGTGTTCCCTGTGCAGCCCTAACAAAGTCCCACAAATTGGGTGGTTTAAACAACAAAACTGTCGCCTTACACTTCTAGACGCCGCAAGGCCAACATCAAGTTTGGCCCCTTCTGGGGCTGGGAGGCAGAGTCTGTTCCATATTCCCCTCCAGGCCTCTGATGTTGCTGGAGATCTTTGATGTTCCTTGGCTTGGAGAGACACTACCCTGACCTCTGCCCTCCTCTTAATGCCACATTTTCTCTGTGTGCTTCTCTGCGGACAAGCCTCTGTCTTGGAGAAGCACACGGTCATACGGGAGTACGGCCCAGCAAAAGGACCTCGTTTTAACCTTGTCATCTGCAAAATTCCCATCCCTGAAGGAGGAGGTCACAGTCACAGTACTAGGGGTTGGGGCTTCAACATACTATTTTAGGGATGAGGATCTAACTCAACTCCTAACAGAAAGTAAAAAGATATGATTTCCCCCTCCCCCATCGTCACAGAGTCCTCAGCTTACTGGTAGAAGCAGAAAATTCTTGTTGGCGGGTACCTGGGTGGCTCAGTTGGTTGAGTGACTGTCTCTTGGTTTCAGCTCAGGTCGTGATCTCAGGGTTGTGAGATCGAGTCCTGCGTCAAGCTCAGCATGGAGTCTTCTTGAGATTCTCTCTCTGCCTACGTGAGCGCTACATGGAAGTTGGACAGTTGGGAGCCCTGAATGCTGAGAAATAGTGCCTGTCCGGCCTCCATGAATGCTTAAATTAGACATTGATGCCTGGGGACTCGGTCAGGGGGAGAGCCAATCAAAACTAACTGAGGAGGACAGGGGCTTGGTGTAGAGACGGTGGCCTCCTGCCACATTCGTGTGACAAAACTCTCATCTTTTACTCAGTTGAGGGTCTTCTGCTTGCCAGGCACCGTACAAAGTCCGGGGATGAAACTAAAGAATTAAATACCTGTGCTCCTGTCCCCATGGAGCTTACTGTCTATCGGGGAATGAGAGATGAGAAACAAGCAACCAGCAAAAAATGCACAATTAAAAAGTGTTGATAACCATTATGTCCTGATTAATGACAAGAGAAAATGGGATGCAGGGGGCCTAATGACGTGGGGTGACAGGGGGCATCAGATCTTGCAGATTAAAATTGTCAGCGAGGATGGGGCCGGCCCAGGGAGCCCCGAGGCCTGGGAAGAGGGGTGGCAGCAGGTGTCTGGCTGGGGGGCACCCGGCGTGAGGCGCACCGGGAAGGAGGCACAGGGCCGGCACCCTGCCTGGTCTGGTCTAGCCCCCGTCTCTCGGGAGGGCATCGTGAATCTTGTTCCTGGAGGATTTTTAAGGGGCAATGAAGAGCGTGAGTCTTGATCCCATGGGTCAGCTTTGCGGCGTTCTGGGCGGCCTTGCTGTCCTGTTTCCCCGATGAGAAACAGAGACGCGAGGCTTGAAGAAACTGTGTTGAGAGGAGCAGGAGGGATTTGAAATGAATCATGGAAGATAAGCCGGTGATAGCACCCCAGACCGTCATCTTGCCCGAGCTTTTTATTTTCGTTCTCCTTCTAATCATTACTTTTGTGATACGCCTATGCATTTAAAAATCAGATCCTTCTATGGCCCAGAGGGGAAAGCAACAGTCCATTGGGGCTGTTCTAGGAGTGTGCCGTCGACCGGGTGGCTTACAGACAACAGACTTTTATTGCTCACAGTTGCGGAGGCTGGAGCACTGAGGTTAAGGTGCCAGCGTGGTCGGGCTTTGGTGGAGACCCCCTTCTAGGTACAGACTGGCAACCTCTCCTCTCCGTGGCAGAGAGAGAGAAGCGAGCCCCTTGACCCCATCACGAGGGCTCCAGCCTCATGACCTAATCACCTCCCAAGGACCCCACCTTCTAACACCATCACACTGGGATTAGATGTCAACACAGGGAACTTTGGAGGGACGCGGTCAGTCTATAACTATCATCTTTCTTTCTATCCAACATGTCTCTCTAACTCTCTCTCTCTCTCTCTACCTATCATATCTATCATCTCTATGTATCCATCCATCAATCGTATCTATCTATCTATCTATCTATCTATCTATCTATCTATCATCTATCTATCTATCATCTATCTATCACCTATCTATCATATCTATCCTATCATCCCAATCTATGTATCTATCTATCCATTCATCCAATCTACCTATCCATTCATCACATTTATCTATCATCTATCAACCCTATCTATCCATCCATCATATCTATCATTTATCATATCTATCTGCCCATCATATTTGCCTATCATCTCTATTATCTCTATTATCTACCTAACATCTATCTATCTATCTATCTATCTATCTATCTATCTATCTATCTATTTATCTATCTATCATCTATCTATCATCATCATCTGTCATCATTGTATCTATCCTATCATCCCTATCTATGGATCTGTCTATCCATCACATTTATCTATCATCTATCATCTCTATCTATCCATCCATCATATCTATCTAGTCATCCATCATATCAATCTATCATCTATCTATCTATCTATCTATCTATCTATCTATCTACCTACCTACCTATCTATCATCAATCATCTATCATCAGTCATCTATCATCTTATTGGTTCTATTTCTTTTTTTTTTTAATTTTTTTATTTATTTATGATAGGCACGCAGTGAGAGAGAGAGAGAGAGAGGCAGAGACACAGGCAGAGGGAGAAGCAGGCTCCATGCTCTGGGAGCCCGATGTGGGACTCGATCCCAGGTCTCCAGGATAGCGCCCTGGGCCAAAGGCAGGCGCCAAACCGCTGCGCCACCCAGGGATCCCTTGGTTCTATTTCCTTGCAGAACCCTCACTGACACGCTACTTTTGTGACTTTGGCGAGCTACTTGATCATTTCAGGCTTTAGTTTCTTCATTGGCGGAATGGCGGTAGCAGAATTTGTCTCATGGAATTGACTTGAGAGTTAAATGAGATTGTGCCCATTAAACACTTAGCACAGTGCCTGGAACATAAAAAAGTACTAAATAAAAATATTTTAATAGTCGTGGCCATATTTCCTCATATCTGAGGTACCTCCCATTCCTTTGATGCACTGTTTATGTGCTGCTAAGAAAGAAAAAATGCTGCCACTTAACTGTAAGAACATTTCAACTGGGAGATGCATTCTGATTCCCCAAAGAAGCTAAAACGAGCAAGCCATTAGGACGCGGTGCCTCTCATTCTCATTCTTATTGGCTGCTCTGCGTGGCCTCTCTGTGTTGATGCTGGTTTGTGGATGGAAGGGAGGTGATTCCCGCAGGTGCTTTGTAGATGTTAGTCCTTAATTTCTCCTTGTATAACCATGGTCCTTTGTACGAACTGTGGGAAGGACCAGGACCAGTGCTCACCAAGTTCTTGGGGGTGGAACTAAGATGAGCCCATTTTACAGATGGGGAAACAGAGGCTCACAGAGGTTAAGCAAGTGACAGAGCTTGCCCCAGATCACATAGTCCTAAGGACCGGAGTGACCATTCGAACCCGGTCCCGTCAGAGCTCAAATCACTGTTCGGCCAGTTGGGCTGGTGGCTTCACCATTCCTTTCCCAACCGTGACCTAACTTGGCAAGGCGGTACCCTGAGTTTTCCTTGCTCTGGACCTGCTTCTCTGTCAAGGCTCCTGTGGACTCATCCCTGCGTTCAGAGGACCCCAGGCTCAGCACCGCTAGTTCTGCTGCTTCCTTTCTGCAGGATCCTGGGCAAACCCCGGTCCTTTATCCAATGGACCCAACTACGGTCCTGGGCACTCAAGGTTCCTGTGGGGACGTAATCATACTGAAGACGGGACTTTCAAACAGGAGAGTTGAGCTTCTTCTGAGTCTTCTGCCTCAGGACTTTGGGCACTCGGCAGACTTAGAAGTCACAGCTCCCTCCTCTGAGGTCCCTGCATGCTTCCTAGCAAAGGACACAAGGCAAAGGGCAGCTGGCTCTTTGGGAGGTCAGGGTGCCGTGCTGCGACCTGGCATCACTGCTGTCTGGGGGGCTCTGGGGACCTCTCTGGTGCCATCTCTGCCTCTGTGAGTGATGAGCCTTCTCATCCAAGTACAGCATCCAAGAGAGTCCAATTTAGAAGAAAGAACTTACACGAGCAGTAAAACCATCCTGGCCCTGGGCTGGCACGGCGTCTTACCCATGGAGATGCACAGGAACCCAGGCGGAGAGATGAGGGGCACTCCCAGAACCAGCACCACAGCCTCCTCGAGGCTCAGAGGCACCTGGAGAAGTCATTTGGTGACTGTCCCCTGGCTGTCAGTGACCAGGTCAGTAGTCAGATGCTCACGATCGAGGCAGTAACGACGATGATCACGATGCTTGTTGACCGGGTGCCGAGCACCGGGCCTCGTGCTCCTGAACGCGGACCCTCGCATCTCACACGGGCCCTCACACGGGCCCCGAAAGGCAATTTTGTCTTTTATTTCTAGTCTATGTTGTGTATCCATTTATTTCTGATGACAGAATGGACCACAGGTTTGAATGATTTCTTTCAAGAGTTTATAAGCCATTACCATCAGAATTTGTGTCCTCGCTCAAATAACCCGGGTTTGGCTTTCTGCGTCCTTTTGACATCTTTCCGCCGTTCTTTGCATTCTTTCTTCCTTGTTGGCACAAGCTATCCCGGGCTCATCTTATGTTTCCCTGCCCAAGCCGAGCCCTGGGAGCAGCCAGTGTTCCAAGGAGCCTTGGCTCCTTCTATGAAGGACAGTGTCCGGGGGCTGAGATCTGGGGGCATGTGTGCTTCTAAGTGCTCCCAGCCCACTCTTAAATACTTCATGGAAAGGAGACACCACAGTCCTTTCTGGCGTTGACAATTCTCAATACGGTGTAATTTTAATTCTTCCATCAGAAAAAAAATCTCCTGAAGGGACCATGGAACCTGAAGACGCTCTCAATCCCCTTGATGCATTTCTTCATGTTCGCCAGAAAGTGTGAGCAAATGCCCGTCCTCCTGTGCTTCGAGCTGCCTGGTGAGACCCTCGCCGTTCTGGAATGGAGTGGCCAGGGACAGAAGATTCCTGAACAATGTCTGGGCTTGATGCGAGCCAGCAGCATCCTCTGGTCTTGGGTGTTCTACTTCCAGCTCCTTCTCTCTCTATCTCTCTCCTTCTCTCTCTCGGGCTCTAAGGTTTCTGGATGGTGCTGGTCCCTGGGACACAGCAATGAACACGGCAGACAAAATCCTTGCCCTGAAGCAACTGGCATTCCAGCTGGGGACACAGACAGTCCCCAAGTAATTAGCAAATAAATGTTACAAACAGAGATGCCTGCTGGAGGGGAAAGGGTGCAGCCCGTGACGCAGAAGCATGGGGGACACGGTGGTGGTGGAGATGTAGCTGCATTTAGAGACGGAGCCTCAGGGAACAGGAGGGAAGAGCACTGCAGGCAGAGGGAAGGGCACGTGGGGATGCCCAGAGGCAGAGAGAGCTCCTCAGCATCCCCCCCAACAGATGAGAAGCCAGGGAGCTGGGGGGGGGGCGGGGGTGAGGGGCAAGAGGCCAGATCGCACAGACCCACGGGCACTGGGAGGCTCTGGGCTTGGACAGTGCAGAAGCCCCGAGAATGGGGAAGCACATCTGGTAATTGAAAAGATGAAAAAAGTAATAATAAAGTGCTCATTCGCAGGCAGCCACGATGAAGATAATGGATGGTGGCCAGGCGGACCATATGCACTTGGCTAACACAATTAATCATGTTCGGTATGGCACAAAACAAGAACGACAAGCACAATAAAACATTTAAAGACGAGAGTGGATTTTAATTTTAGGAGTAGTCTAAAACAATATGATAATGATGATAGCCAAGTTGGCCCCGTGAATGTAAAAATCCAAATAGGACACAAATTAAAGTCATAAATAATATTTAATTTGCTATACCAATGCATTCGCAAAAGTCATATTGATGAAAAAGTTATTAGAATGAATCAGATGAAGACTCTCGTACGTCTGGAATATTTAGTGGACTGGAGAAATGCTCGCAGAGGAAAAAAAAATCCATAACACGATGTATGAGTTGGAAATTGGATGGGAACATTATGATTTTCAACTTGCATTTATCGAGCAAACCACGGGCTGTATTTCCAGGCCCATTTAGCTAGATTAGAACAAATAAGAGAAGACTGATCTTTAAGAACTTGTGATTAATGGCATGCAATTCCTTTAAAGTAGTTTTGTAAATACTCTATCCTGGAGATATTCTGTGCTCTCATCTGTTACTGAGCCTTGAGCTACGGGGCTTGAGGGACCTCGCTCTGCTGTCCCCCGTGGTTTCTTGTGTGCATCGTGTTTCTGTGAACTTGCATCCATTCAACCCGGGACGTGTATCTGGGACGCTGGACCCTCACAACCAGGGGAGGCCCCCGAAGAGAGGCTAATTGTGCAAGAGCAGCTATTAATTTGCAGAATCTGACGTATGATCGTGGGGAAGGTGAGGGAGGGCCACGCTGGTGGAGATGATGGCAGGGGGCCGAGAGCAGGAGGGAGTAGTGACCACGGTCAGTGCAAAGCCACAGAAGCCACAAGGCTAAAAATGCTGGTGCTGGGGGCGGGGGGACAACCTGGCCAGGTGAGTCCCCCGGGGCCACCCAGAAACCAGCCGTCCTGCGCTCTGTCTCCAGGAAGGCAAGGATGGTGCCCCGTGAATCGGGCTGGGAAGTTCCAAGTGGGGGTCGCTGGATGAGCTTTCCCCAGCCCCAAACAAAAAGACCCCAAATGCTTCAGGTGAACCTCAAACACGCCCTCGGCCTTGCCAACCCCGGGAGGCGCTGTGACTAGCTCTGTGGGGTCCCTGCGTCAGGAACTGAAAGCCAGTGATGAGTGGCATCCGCTTTGTCTCCCAAGCGAGCGCCTTAGGAAATGTGCCCTGTGGGTGGCTGGGCCTCCAGGGGGTAAGAGCTTCCCCCAGACTCCCCAGGAGAGGGAGGCCTGGCCCCCGCCCCCGGGAAGCCACGCCCCTAACCCTTGCTTGGCCTTTGCCTTGAAAACAGGTGCTGGCCTGGCTTTTGCAGCCGACACTCCAAACGAGCCCTCTGGTCCTCGCCGCCATCCGCACCCGAGGCCGGTAAGTCACCAGGGGCTCTCGGGCCACTGCGCTGCGCCCCCGGCTGCCCACCCCTGACTCGGTCTCCCCGCTGGTCTGACATCTCCACTGTCTGTGTCTGTCTTCCAGGAGGCAGCCTGAGTGCTCTTTCCAAATTGCACATGAGGTCCCGTCGGTGTCCTCCTGAAAACCATTTTAGTGGCTCCCTAGGGCAGTGTTTGTCAACCTTTTAAAGGAAAGCCGCATGCACCGGTCTGATAAGTAATGAAAACAGCTTCTATTTATTAATGGCGAGGACCCCTGTTTGTTAGGCACCTCCCGCGGACCAGGCCTGGGCCTCATCAGCCCGCTAACCCACACCCCAACCCTCCCGTGCCTCCTGTTTGGAGGCGCCGCAGTGCCCTGCTGGAGTGTCAGGCAGCTGGCCCGGACCCGGGGGTGACCCGGACTGTCCCCTTGCGACAGGAGGCAGTCTCTCTACTGAACACTCCCACCTGCCCTTCGTATTCTGACCTCTCTCCAGGGCACTGGGGGTCCCTCCAGGTTGAGGGGGGGCGTCGCCCTGGACCCGTAGGACAGAGCCCAGCACCCCTCCCATGGCTTACGAGGCCTTCACGGTCAGCTCGGGCTTCCACCTCTGGCCCTTGTACCCTCCCCTCTCACTCGTCTGTTCCCTGCTTTTCTACTTTGAATTTTCTCCCCTCGCCTCTTCTGATTCTTACTCTTCCTCAAGACTTAGCATAAGCACCACCTCTTCCAGGAAGCCCTCCCTTCCACCTCAGGTTGGATCAGGTTGGATCAGGTTGGATCAGGTTGGATCAGGGGCCCCACCTGAATGTTCCAAGTACCTCCACTCTCCATCATGGCTCTCTCCAACCAGCTGTGCTCCTCGTCTTTCTCTGGAACCCCCTCCCCCCCCACTAAACTGTGAGTTCTCAGGTGGAATGACCCATGTCCCATTTACTCATTTGAGATATTATTGAGCACCTCCTATGTGAGAGGTGCGGTGCTGGGCACAAGAACAGACCAGACCAGACCACACCCTTATGGAAATTACCTTTGTAGCAAATGTCGAAATGGAAATTTTGGGCGAGATCCCAAGCTGAAATAGATAATATACCTCAAAGAGGCCAGGAACAGGGGTCAGAGAGTGGGTCACTTCAGGGCGTACATGCATGGCCTTGGGGTCAGGCGTCCTGGTCTTCAAATCCGCTCTGGCACCCCACTTGTTGTGGGTGCTTAGGGCAGGTAACATAGCTTCCCTGAGCTGCATAACAAGGGTAAAGACTCAGACTCTGTAGGATCGTGGCAGGGACTAAAATGTGAGCGGTCGCCTGGCATGTGGCTGGTGTTCAGCGGACAAAGGACCCTTCACTGCCCCCTTCCACCACGTTCTGAGCTTGGTCGTCCATCCAGCCATGCACCTCCAGTTTGGTTTGGAGGGAGCAGGTGCTCACACGCATTCCTGAGCCCCAGCGCCCTGGGCCCCTGTCTTCTGCATCTCTCTCCTCATTGGGGGGTGGGGGGTGGGATGAGTTGAGTCGCACTCCTGAGAACGGTGCAGCAATTTGCACACTTGCCATCAACGTATTAGATCGCCTAGGTCCTCCCCCCATTTCCAAAACTGTGCTTTACTATTCTGCTAAGTTGCTGATAAGGTGAGAACAGAAGGATTCAGTTTTTAAAAATCCATTAAACAAATGCCCAACAGCTCGAAGCCACCGAGGTATCCTTTAATAGGTGAAGGGATAAGCAAACTGTGCTTCCTCTCTACAGCGGGGTACTATTCAGTGCCAAAAGGAAATGAGCAATCAAGCCACAAAGACACAGAGAAGCTTTGAATGCGCATTGCTAAGTGAAAGAGACCAGTCGGAGGAGGCTGTATACTGTAGGATTCCAGCTCTAGGACAGTCTGGAAAAGACAGAATTATGGCGACAGTAAAAAGATCTCTGGTTGCCAGGGGTTGGGGGAGGGAGGGATGAGTAGATGGACCACAGGGGATTTTTAGGGCAGTGAAAGTATTCTGAATGACACAATAAAGGTGTCATTATACATTTGTCCAAACTCAAAGAATATACAACACCAGGAGCGGACCCTAATGTGAACCATGGACTTCCGCTAAAAATAATGTATCAAGATGGGTTCATCGATCACATGTGGTTGTAACACTAATGCAAACTGTTAATAATAGGGAAAACTTGGGCAGCCCGGGTGGCTCAGCAGTTTAGCGCCGCCGTCAGCCCAAGGCCTGATCCTGGGGTCCTGGGATCGAGTCCCGCGTTGGGCTCCCTGCATGGAGCCTGCTTCTCCCTCTGCCCGTGTCTCTGCTTCTCTCTCTCTCTCTCTCTCTCTCATGAATAAATAAATAAAATCTTTTTAAAAAAATTAGGGAAACTTTGAGCATGAGGGGATACACCAGAACCCACTGTACTTTGCACTCGATTTTTCTGCAAACCTACACATGCTCTAGAACATAGTCTATTGATAAAACTTACAAGAGAAAAAAAGAGAGAGCCCCTTGGAAGCATAGCAATCCCGTGTAATGAGATATGGAGGACCGTCCAGTGGGATTTCGGGGTGGAATTCTTAGGCTGGAGAGGAAGGGGTCCAGAGGGGGCCTGGGGCTGAACACACCCTCTCAGTGCGTTTGCGGCTGGAGCCCAAACCCTGAAGCCCGTCTCCGGGGCCTAGAAGCCGACCCCGCAGGGGCTGTAGACTGCCCGATGCACCAGAAACAACAGCGAGCCGGATGATGGGACTTTGAATTGTCCAGTAGCCAAAGAGGAATATTCTCTAGTCGTGTATTTTCCGTGCCCCGATTGTCCAGAATATTATCATTTCGACATGGAATCCATATAAAATGATTAAAGGGATATTTTACATTCTCTTTCCTGGTACGAACGAAGTCTTTGAAATCTGGTGAGTATTTAGCACTGACATCTCGACCAGGACCGGCCAGATTTCAAGCGCTCAGTCGGTGGCATCCTGTGGCCCATGGCTGTGGGGGCTCCAGGCGGCCCGAGCACAATCTCGGGGGGCCGGGGTGGGGGGTGGGTTCCAGGAGGAGAGGGAGGCTGCTCCCCTCCCGCCCCTGCCCGTCTTTGTTCCTCTCCATGGTGGAGGGTGCGCCAATTAAAAATTAATTTTGAGAGTTGCTCCCACCTCGCAAACTCCTCAGGGACGAGTGTCCGCGGCCAAGGCTGTGTCCACGTGCGTGCGGGGAGGCGGGGGGCCGGGCTCTGCGGACCTGCGGCCGCTCCGTTCCAGCAAGGCCGGTGGATTGTCCCTCCGATTCCCCATCTTCATTATCCTTCGTGGGAGGGAATTAAATGTAAGGGACAGTGGGGGCTCCTGTAGCCACAGCCTCCCTGTGCCCCGCGCAAAACCCCACGGGGAGAATTCTCGGGCTGCACCCCCCACCCCGGGACACGTGGGGCTCCTTAGCTTTATGCCGCCTTCTGAGGCAAGGGCAGCACCTGTTACCTGGTGTCTCTGCACCTCCCTCCCCTCTCCTGCCCCCCGCAGGCGTCCTCCTCTGCTGCTCAGGGCCACCAATCCTGGTGGACTGGAGACGGCCCCCACCTGAACACCCCCCCAGTTTGCTAGCCCTGCTCTAGGATATGGCCCATTGCATCTTTGCAACTCTACTTCTCACTGTTCGCCTCCCCTGCGGACGGCACACCCCGGCAGCAGCAAAGGATTCTTCATTTCCTTGAACATCCAGGCGTGCTGTGTGTGGTTGGGCAGGTTGTTCACTGTGCAAGGACTCCCAGCCCAGGGGTGAGCGGAGAGTGCCATCCAGCCCGATGTCCACTCACCAAGCCATGCGCCTTGGGCTGAGGACACATGCGCCCGGGGCCAGGGCGCCTTTGGTCTAGTCTACACAGAGGCACGTGTGTGCACGCCGGCCTGTGAATACCCCGTGTCTATTCCTTCCCCCTGGGACGCCCTTTCCTGACCATTTCGTCCCCGTTCTTTGCAATCCTGCTCCCATCTGGCCGGCCTCCCTAGGACTAGTGGCAAGCACCGGAACTCCCCCGTGTCCCTCCCTGGGCTTTGCCAGTCATACTTAGTTAAGAACTACGTGGGTCCGTTTTTATCCACACCCAACCGTGAGCTTAAGTGGGGAGGCCGCGTGATTTTTCTCTGCATCCCCAGTGCCAGCCTGGGGCCTGGGGTGGGGGGGCAGTGCACGGCCTTGGCTGAACCCGGCCTTGGGAATGAAGCCGTAAGACCAAGCTGGCGTCACCGGCTCAGAGAACCAAGGGGCGGCTGTGTGGGTGCTCGTCCAGGGCCGGCCCTGGTCTAACTCCGGGCGCTGAGTTAGCTCCCCACAGTGCTCTGAGCCGCCGTGCACGGGGCGGGGCGGGGGGGGAGCTGAGACCAGGGCCTGGGGCTGGCCCTGGAACAGGCCACTTTGTGCCAAGGCCTGTGCACCTCAGATTGCTGCGGAGGGAAGACGGGGAGACCACAGTAAGGTTAATCGCGACAGCAGGAGGTAGGGCTGAGGGCCACCCTCTGCTAGACGCCGTGCCAAGCATGCTCTGTGGATCACCTCACCTGTGTGTGCAACTCGGTGCCAGGTGCTGCAAGCACACCTCGAGTAAGCGTTTTTCTCCCCACCCCACCCGCCCCTGGCCTTTTTTTTTCTTTTCCTGAGCAGCAAGCTAAGGCTGGAGCAAGTGACAGAGCCAAGACTGGCTGGGGGAGGCTGGCTTCAGCTCCAGCATCCGGCTCTGCCCCCCGTGGCCTCTCCGAGGCCCTTTCCGTGGAGACCTAAGCCAAGTCCTGGGGAGGGCAGTGCCGCCCAGTGGGTGGGGGGGGCCCTGGAGGCAGCCGGCCTGGTGCCCATTCCAGCTCTGCCACTGATCCGTTGAGCACCTCCGGCGAGTTGCCTGAACCGCGTCTCAGTTTCCTTGGCTGTAAAATGGGTCCAGTGCCGTGCTGGACTCTGGCTGCGGTTGTGACAGGGCTGCTGTGAGACCACACGTGCACTCACGTACCTGGCATTTACACGCCCAAGCATGGCGAACCTTCCAGGCAGGGGATGGGACTGGGCTTTGGGGGCCGTGGCCCCGCATGAATGGCTTGGCCTCCCTGAGCCTCGGTTTCCTCGACTGTCCCACGAGCTTGAGACCGTAGGTGGCATTCACGTCCCCACCCCACAGACCAGCGGAAGTGTGTGATGTGACAGTCCTTGGCTGGGTGTTAGGGAGTCCTGAGCAAGGGGCTGCCCCCACCCTAGGGAGCCTGGAGGGGAGCCCAGGTGCCTTTCCATGACGGGCTTCAGGGGTCAGCCAAGCCCACAGTAAGTAGGTAAGTGTGCTTTTTCTGGGCAGAGGGTTGTTCCCTGGATTCCCAGGCAGACCGTCCTTCCTAAGAGCCAGGGAGGCTCCGAGGCAGAGGGGAGCTGCGCCATCTCAGTGCGCCCCGGAGCCTTGGGGTGGCCTGGCCTGTGGGCCTCTCATCGGGCTCACCGGCTGGAGCACAGAGCAGGTGGAGGGTTGGCCGAGCTGGCCCCTCACGGGTCATGGGCGCTGTGGTCCACTGTCGGGGCCTCCCCTCGGGTCCCAGGCCCGAGCACTGCGGAGGCAGGAGTGGGGTCCCCTGCAGGGTGAGGGCGGGTTGCCCCAGGTATACCCCGCGCAGCCATGGGAAGAGCTTGGGGGAAACACATTCTTAAACAAATAAATATAGGCAGAAAATATAACATCGAAGGTGCCTGCCTCGTTCAGGACTTTTGACAGCACCCCCCGCCCCCGCCAGCTCTGGGCTGCCCCGTCTCTCCAGTTACTGCCTCTGCCTTCTGCGTGTCTCCATAGAAGTGCTAGGTCAACTCACCGTCACCGACTGTTGCTGGAAAGTTCTCCCCACCCCCTCTTGGCTCTCCTGGCTCTCCTCGGACTTGTTCTAGGGAGCCAGGTCCTTCTGAGGGGAAGTCCCCACTGGGGTGTGGGGGTGCGGGATGGCTAGAGCTCATGGGCTTTGGCGTCGCCCCCAGGTGCAAATCCTGCCCCGGTTCCCCTGCTAGCTCGGGCAGCTCATGGTGCTTGCTGAGCCTCAGCTGTCTCATTGGGAAAGTGGGAGCAGGGCCGGACGACCTGGGGCAGGGCAGGGGGGTCAGTGGCATGATGCACACGGGGTGCTCAGGCCAGGGTGAGGGCTCAGTGGAAGCCAGTTACCTTTATCCCCACTGTGCTTGGGCCTGGGGAGGAGGAGAGGGGTCTCTCTGTGCTGAGGGGGCCTTGTAGGAGCAGCTCTGCACCCCGTGCTGTGAGACGGGCTGGGGGCCGGGAGCCAGGAGGGCCAGTTCTCATGGTGTCTTTGGTCTGTCACTGACCACGCTCCCTCCCTCGACCCTGCAGGCCTCGGTTTGCTTCATCTGAGGATCCCCTAGGGCTGCTCCTTGGGCACCGAGAGGGGTTCCAGTCTGGGCGCACACTGTGGGTTTGCAGGGGGAGGACGGATGCTCCAGCTGCAGGGACAGGCTGCTGGAGGAGAGAATTGGGCCCAGCCCCGATTCATCGCCACCCCTGCAAGGGCCCAAGCCCGAGGCTCCCTGCCCCTCTCCGCTGCCACCTCTGTCCCACCCTGTAGGCCCTGCCCGGCTGCCCTCCGTCCCAGCACCCCTCGACACACCTCAGCCCCCCAAGGTCTCTGTCCTATGCACCCCTCCCAGCCAGGGGCCAACCAGGAGACGGGACCCCACCCCGTCATCCCAGGAGCGCAGCCTTAGCAGCAACAAGTGTTCCACGTCATGCCCATTAACATGGCTATGGCCAGCAAGACATGGCACAGGTGCTGGTGAGTGGACAGGTGGAGAAACTGGAAGCCTCGTGCACCACTGTTGGGGATGTAACGTGCAGTGGCCGTGGAAAATGTTACGTTGGGTCCTCAAGACATTAGACATAGGATTACCACACGATCCCGCGGTTCCACCTCCGGGTGTCTGCACAAAAGGAGTGAGAGCAGGGACTTGGGCCAATACCCGTACACACGCGATTAGAGCAGCGCTCTTCCCGGGTCCCAGGGAGAAGCACGGCACGCGCCCACCCGCGGGTGAATGGACAAGCCAAGTGCGGGCCATCCAGACAACGGAGCAGCGTTCAGGCTTAACAGGGGAGGAAATTCTGACTCCTGCCGCAGCATGGATGGGCCTCGAGGACGAGGTCAGTGAACGACCCCAGGGGCTGAAGGACGGGCACCCCAGGGCTCCACTCCCAGGGGGTTCGTAGAATCCTGGGGTTCAGGGAGACAGTGAATGGAGGCCTCCAGAAGCTGGGGGAAGGGCTGGGCGTTAGCATTTGGCGGCAACAGAATTTCACTTTTGCAAGAAGAGAAGGCTCGGGGGATGCCCATGCTGGTGGTGGTTGTGGTGGTTGCACGACGACGACGACGACGTGGCTGCTTAATGCCACTGAGCTGCGCCCTTAAAAATGGTGAAGATGGTAAATTTTATGTTACGTGCATTTTAGCACAATTAAAAATAAAGAAGTGTTAACTGGCTGGGATCGTTACTTGACCACCGGAAAGAGCACGCTAAGGCGTCGTGGGCTTGGGAGCAGTCCCCGGGGCGCGACGGAGACGGGGGAATTAGCCGCACTTGGGTGGAGGAGGAGCAGGTGCTGCCTGGCGGCGCTGGGGCCCTGCGTGCGGAGGCTGACCAACCATCGGGTTTGCACGGAGCCGGGGGTGACCCGGGACCCCAGGCTTTCAGCGCCGGCTGGGACTATGCCTGAATCCTTTTGTTAGCTCAGTAATAAAAAAACCCAATTACCTATCACGCGCTTGGCACGGCAATGAGGCTTTTCCTACACGTGGCGTTTAATCGTTGCTGCCACTCCCGCCCCTATTTCGTGGTTGAGGATGTTGAGCTCAGAGACGGGGAGTGCTTGGGCCAAGGCCACACAGCTCTGGAGGGGGCAGGGTCCACCTCCGACCCCGCGGCCGTGGCCTCCGGGGCTGAGCAGAGAAGCTGCTCGATTTCACTTGTTGGTGACACGTCCAGCGGGAAAGGCCGGGGCAGCGGGCGCCCGCTTCCCACCCCCCCCCCCGCCCCGGCTTCCTAGGGGTGCGGCTGAAGATGCAGGTGGAGTTGCTTTTTATTTCTCGTGGCGCTCCGATGTGTTCTCACCTCGCCATCCGATGGCAGGCCCGCGGTGAGAATTAATCTCGGGGAAGGTGAGAGCACGCAAGACAAGCTGCTCCGAGTTCTGCATTAAAAATAAAATGTGGGATTGAATGATGCTGGAGATACATCATTTCTCTCTGACGTGCAGAAGGTTTTCGCTCTCCGTGTGAGCGGCGTGCAGGAGATCTACGAGCCCGAGCCCGGGCAGGGTGCTGGGCTCCCCGGGGAGGCTCGCGCCGGGAAGGAGGGGGGCGCCGAGAGGTGCAGCGAGCACGCGCCAGGAAGGGGAGATGGCCTTGAGTATAAGCATGACAGATGCCCTGGTGTAAAAGGTGACAATTTGCCTACGCGGTGAAATGGTGCTGTCAAGACATCAGGGTATTTGGGGACTCGAATTCGGAAAGGAGGTGTTTGAAAATGCAGGCAGCCGGGAGCTCCTTTGGCTGCCTCAGAGCTCCAGAAGTGATGTTTTGTAATTTTGCCTTATGATCTGCGAGGGTTTATCATGGCGCTAATCGGCCTAATGATGACGGGAACTCAGTCATCCCCACTTAGATGCCAGGTTTTAAGTAATCATAGGCGCTCAGTAGGCCCCTCGGCTGTGCGCTGGGAGGGCCTGGGGTGATCGCCCCTCTGCCTGCTTCTGGTAAATGAGCTCAGCTCCCAGCGGGCCGGGGAAGCCACCCCCAGTCTCCCCGGGCGCCCCCTCCCCGGCTGGCCCGTCCGCAGCCAGGACAGAGGACGGCTCCCGGGTGCACCCAGCGGCCGTGCGCCCCGGTCACCCGAGGAGGCCAGGGCTGCGCGGGCCACTGCCCGGCGCCTGGTCTGGCTCCTCCGAGTTGCCACTCTCCATGCGAAAATTTAAAGCCCGTGTTTATGATAATGCCCTTGTTCCCATGGACACCAGTGAACTGCACAACCAAGATTAATGGCGAACCATCGAGACCGGTCCTAAAAGATGGTCCCTCTTGTGGATTACGGTCTGTCACGCGGCATCCATTAGCGCCGAGCGCGGGGTCCTCATCATGTTGGTATCATTGGGACCAGCGCACGCCACTGCAAGATGGCATTTCCACCGCATATCAACGGATCATTTCGCCACTGCTGAAGGCATCGTAAATTGGACTTATAGCTCAGCTGCTGGCATAAATAAGTCCCTTTGATAGTTAGTGGAAGACGTTATGACACTCCAGGGTACAGGAGGGGACATTGGCACTGTCATTTTTTTTCTCCAGCCCTGGCACCCTGGTGCCTGTGATCTTTCTGAAGATTCAGGGCACGCGCTCTTCATTACGGCTTGGGCACCAGGGACTTGTTTTTTTTGCAAGATTAATGAGCGCCACGGAAATTCTCCAGCGCATCTCGATAATTAAGTCTTTGTTTATCAAAAAACAAGTTATATTAGGAGCAGAAAATTCGCAGTAATTATTCATAATTCTAACAATTCAAGTATAGCTACCTCATTTGCCTGGGTAATTCTGCTTTTTAATTTCTTGCATACATTTGCATATTAATTTTGCCCGTCGGCTGCAGCAGGCTTGACAGTTTGCTACTATGTGATGGTTTTCACAGGGGTGCGACTCAGTTGGGTGGCATTTCGACTGGGTGCAATGATAAATTATGAATTTTCTAATTTGCTGCATAATGAAGTAACCCCTTCCAACCCAATTAAAAAGAATCACCGGGATCTGTGGTTTTTGTTTTTTTGTTTTTTTGTTTTTTTTGTTTTTTGTTTTTTGTAAGTATATATTTTCCAGGTATTTTGTCTCATTTTCTTGGCCATTCGCGAATAAGGAGTATGTATTTTTTCTCTTAAAAAAAAAAAAAAACCCTCCACCAATGCTTGCCTTTGCAGCCTTTCTGGAGGATGGTGACTTTCTGTGCATCAAAGGGGACTCAGGACTGGAGCTTCTCGGGATGGCATTCAGGCCTTCGGTGGGCTACTCCTCAGTGTGTGTGGCCATCAAGGGCATCCAGTCTGCCCGACAGGTTTCCCTTCTAGTTGGGTGACAGCGATGTATGTGGTGGCCGGAGGTGGTGGGGAGTGCAGTGCTGGCAAGACAGCACCTGTCCCAAGGGAGAGACGGTCGAGGTGTGCTCTAGCTGTCGCTCTCTCCCATCCACAAAGTATCCAAACTCTTCAAGCCTCTTAGTTGAAAAATCAATCGAATAAAACCAAACCAAGCTAACCACCCTGATGAGATCTGCCCAGGCAGGGCCTCTCTCCCAGGCGAGGCTGCCAGAAGGCCCGGGAGGAGCCAGAGAAGTGTGCTGGGCTGGGAGAGACGCTCCGGCTCCGGGGAACGGACAGTCGCGGCAGTAGGGCTATGGCATTTCATTTTCCACACCAGGACTGCTGAGCTGAGCAGAGCATCCAGGCAGCAGGCCGTGTGCCTTCCTGCCTTTCCAGATGGTTCTGGCGTAAGGCAGATAATATCTTCTAATGGTGTAAAAAAAATCAGAATTAAAAAGCTTTGTACAGTCTTGTTGCAACCCTGGTGTAAAACAATCCCTGCGAGCGGCGGGGTTTGCGCACAGCTTGGCTTTACTGGCAGCCCCTTCGCGTGGGGCCACAGAGCTGGAGCGTGGAGGGGAGACGTGTGTGTGAGTTTCCGCCGGCACGAACGTATCCTGTCTTCCCCCCTCCCACCCCGTCTTCTTACAGCAGATAGAGGAAGTGTGGCTCCCAGGAGCTCACACACGGCAGGTGATGAGGACCCCTCCGCTCCCTGCCAAACCCATCATCGCATCTTGCACGCGGGCCTGATCCTTGGGCAATGGGCATGGCCCCAAATTGGAGGATGCAGTTCGGTTCCAGCACCTCTCAGACCAGATAGGCCTTATACCAGATGCAGAGCCACGGAGCCTCTGTGTTAGCAGGAACCACGGAGGCCAGCTCTGTTGGGCTTCTTTGTACGGTAGTGACATGAAGGAATGTCCAGACTTGCCTTGCATACCTCCAGTGATAGGGGACTCATTACTTCCCCGTGCAATCCACTGTCTTGGGATAGTTCTGCTTCTTAGAAATCACTCTCAGATATGCCTTCTTATGATTTCTCCCCATTGGCCCTGTTTTCCTTCTGGCTTTTGGCAGTCAATGTTATTGTTTCTTGTTTCCTGGAGGTTTATAGAATTGATCTTTTTAGCCAGGTCATGTTGGTCTTCGGGGTCATGCACTGGCTTATGCTTTTCGGACTCACCTGTGCCTCGTGCAGGGCTGACTTCACAGCTGAAACAACAATTGCTATTACTTAAGGACTGACATAAATTTGTTGCAAAGTCAATCCAGAGAATCCAAAAGGACAGTGGGAACAGTTGGAATTCAGACACAGCCTCACAGAAACAGACTGGGATCAGCCTTGAACCAAACAATCCCATTCTGAAAGGCTCCAGAAAGAGAAATTGAATCAGGTACTTCTTTTATGCCATCTTTCTTCTTTTCTGGAGATTTTTGCAGCACTTACATTTGTAGCCAGACTATGAGCTCATTAAGGTCTAAACACTGTCCTCAATACATATTTATTGGCAAATTCAAGTGTCAGGGCAGCCACTAGCTACACAAGCTTGATCTATTTTGATAGTTTTTTTTTTTTATCTGCAAGGTGATCTTTTTTAAAGATCATCTTTTTAAATATTTAAAACATATTTATTTATTTGGGGAAGAGAGAGAGAGACAGAGAGTGAGAATGAGCAGGGGGAGAGGGAGAAACAGACTCCCCGTTTAGGAGGGAGCCTAACACGGGGCTCGAACCCAGGACTCTGGGATCATGAACTGAGCCGAAATCTAGAGTTGGATGCTTAACTGACTGAGCCAACCAGGTGCCCCTCAGGGACAGAATTTCAATGGACAGCTCTTGAAAAGATTAAATAGGTAACAACACAATTGTCAAGCATTCACCATATATTAGGCACTCTTCTAAATGCTTTACACGTATTGAGTTACTGATTTGGTAGAGACTATTATAAGCTCATATTGCAGGAGAGTAAGTAGAGGAAGGGTTCCAGACTGAATTTAGACTGCCCAGTTAAATCTGGATCTTGGATAAATACTACCTTTCTTCAGTATAGGTATATCCCAAATATTGGGTCATAGTATATGGATATGTATGCATGGGGTATACTTAGACTATTTTTAAATCATTTATCTGAAGTTTAAACATAACTGGGCATCCTGTATTTTTATTTGCTAAATATGATAACTATACCCTGAGGTCCAGAGAGGTTTGGTCACTTATTCCAAATCCCACAGCTACTAAAAGGTTTTGAGCCTGCACTTTTAAACTACTCTGCTATATTGCTCCTGTAAATCCACTATCTGTATCAATTGAATGAACAAAGGTATAAAAAATGCATAACCCAATCCCTAGGTGCATAGTAGGCTTTATAAATTCTAGCTTCTTTCACTCTTCCCTGCCTGTCTTACCCTTGGCACACACTGTTAAATTAACTTGTTTTCCAGACTTCCATCACTTGTACTAACATTACTGTTCTTCAGTCAAGTGCCATCTGTACTTTTATCTATTGAATACTATCCTTTAATTTTACACATAAATATACTTACTTAAAAAGGAATTTTGAAAAAAGTTGAAAAATCTTTTCAACAGATGAAAAATCAGGATCCCATGCCATAAATTGAAGGTAACTATAAAATGTACAATGAAAACATGATGTTCCATACTTTTCTCTGCTATAGGGGTTACACTCCAAGCCTGCTTTTTTGTTAAGTAGGGAGACATACAGATGTTAGAAAGGTATTAAAGTCATGCCAGCACTTAACAGAGACTATCTGCTAGATATAATTTAAAAGGATAAAAGAAACTCAGCACATGAGTTAATGTTGATCTGCTGTGTCTGTAAACCACCTACAAACATCACAGGCTACACCAGAAAGATAAGCTCCCCACTTTTAGTGAAATATTGAATTAATGACCATGACTGGGATCTTTTGACTAGCAAGCACAAAAACAGTGTGTTTGGGGACACTTTCTTGTGCGGAAAGCCAGTGACCCAGAGAGCCTGGGGTAATTGCACTCTTAGGGTGGTCACCATCTTCCAGATCTGAGGCAACACAGTGGCAAAGTCCACCAGGACCTGGGTGAGCTGATGGCATTGAATGAATGACTGTGCTTCACCTTTTGGCAACTATGCTTCCTTCCAGCTCTGAGATTCTATGACCAGGTGGTGTTCCCACCCATACACCTAGCTTGGTCGGGGGACCCAGAGCTGTCCTCAAATGCCAATTTTAGTACTTGGGAGGGAGTTAGAGGGCTGAGAATGAAAATTTCATATCAGTTTCATCCCTTGGTCTCAATATCTTGGCTGTCCAATGATAGATAAGATAATTGACCAGGGAGCCCTCAAGCCTCATCTGGTATATTTTCTTTCATTTATGTATTTATTCATTCAGTGATTATACAACAGACATTTATTGAGTGCATTATGTTAGTGCTAGAAGTCTAGAAATGATTATGACAAGAATCATGACTTGGAGAACCACTGGTGACCATTTTCTTGTTACTTCCCACACATTATCCTCAATCCCCCACCAGCTGGTACCAGTGTGCATCGTTGAGATGCCTGTGAAAGAGGCAGTTGTGGAGGAGTGATAGGAGCTTAGCACTTGGAACCGAAAGAACCAGATCTATATGCCTGCTTGTTGTAGAGTTACAGCAACAGTGTCTAGAATTTGAAGGACCCAGACTCCTCATGTAAGACCTATTTTAGGGTTGAATAGTTGCAGGGGGGGTGGGACATCATGGCTGAAACATCCATGAAACTCATCGACAGAGAAGGCCTCGTGGAAAAACCTCCATGCATTTTGAGCTCTCAAATGAAAATTAAAAAGCACATGAAGAAATTCAGTGCAACAAGAGACAGTAAGTATATCTATCACATGGAGTAATTCAAACCTAAGGAAATAGAAATCATGACAATAATGAACAGGTATTGAAGGCTGAGTATATGCTAGGCCTTGTTCCAGATGATTTGCATGTATCAACTCATTTAAGCTACACAAAAACTCTAAGTATCCATTGTAATTATCATAATTTATAAGCAGAGAGAAATAGGTTAACCCATTGTATAGTCAGGTTAACCCAAAATTACATAACTAGTACATGACAGAGCTGGAATTGACCCAGACAGTCTGGCTCTGAATCCCTCATGCTTAACTGCTTTGTCACTGAAGCTGCTGTTGATAAATCTGAAAAGAATTAAAATAAGTATGTTTCTAATTCTCAACTAGATTAAGGTCAGAGTATCATCCTTAAAGTTAAAAAAAAAAAGCTTGTTAAAGACAAAAAATAACCTCCCAGGAAATATTGGAAATGAAAGAGTTATATTTTTAAACAGTTGAATGGTGTAGATAAAAGACTAGAGACTGCTGGAGAGAGAATTCGTGAATTGGAAGTCACAAGCGAATGGCACCCCCCTACAACACCCCTGGATGTGACATAAAATGATACAGACAGATAACATAAAGGAGGTGTGGAGCCATGAAGAGAGTAGCCTGGAAAGTCTGAAGCAGTGTACAAAAAAAATCCCCATGTAGATATAGCATAGTGGAATCACAGAATGGTGAAGATAAAGGGAAACAAGCAAAGAGAAAAAGTTGGTGTTGTCAGTTTGGGACAGTTATACATGTTTTCTGTGCCGAGTGCTGTGCTGAGAGATGTTCATGTTTGTTTTCATTTCATCTTCTGAACCATGTGGATTAGTTTTTCCGTCTTAAATATGAAGAAACTGGGTCTCAGAGAACTTAAAAAATGTGATAAACATTTAGTAAATCTTTGCTGAATGAAGATGTTACTCTATGACTGGTCTATTTAGGGATCATGGGTGGTTATTTATCTTCTTAGAGCTTAGTTTTTTTCCCTCTGGTTTTACATGAGACTGATAAAAACTAGTCCTTCTTACCCAATAGGACCATTTATACTTGTGTCTTTAGAGGCAAAAGGAGGAAAGTGAGAAAAAAGAAGAACCTTGGTCCCCTTCATCTGTGGCCATTAGCTTTAGAGTTCCATGGCTCTGGCATCTTATATTATCCTTTTAAATTAAAATGTGTTAATTTGGGGTATCATAGCAGGTGGTATCCAAGTATATGCCAATGTATGATTTAAACAATATAGAAAATTATTAAGAAAATTAAAATTCTTGTTTAGTCCTTTCAGTTCCCCTGTAAGGTCATGGAGCTGAGAGGCAATCACTGCTAATAATGCCTCCTTTAGACCTGTGTCTATTCATTTACATGTTTGTATCTACCTTGTTCTTTACATAAATTGTAATCCATTATACATAAAACATTCCAAATGTTCTCACTTAGTAAAATGTTTGAAGAGTCTTTCTATAACAAGACGTATCTGCCTGTCTTATTCTTTACAACTACTACATAGTATTTCATAGCATGAATATCACTCCGTTCCTTTAATTATTTCTCTATTAAAGGGTATTTAAGTGGCTCCTAGACTTCCTATTATAGATAATTCTCACATGCACATCCTTATAAATGCTCCTATGGTTGCATATCTAATATTTCTGCATGATATTGTTCAAGAAGGAGAATTGGGGGGGGTGGTCAAAATATTTTTACATTGACAATTCAGTTGGATCCAACTGAGTTTTCTTTCCCCCTCCAAAAGCTGCACTTAGAGTTTCATTAACACTTTCTCAGAGTGCTAATTTCCCCTTCCCTCATCAACAATGGAGTTCATTTATCTTTGAAATGTTTGTCCTCATCATTCTCTGGGCAAGCAAATATATTAGGTTATGGGATCAGAAGAGAAGTGGACTCTAACAGGCGATGAAAAAATAAAAACCCATGTGAACCAGAGTACACGAGGATGGAGTATTCATTCATTCCTCTACTCCTGATGTGAGACATGCAGTAGGACCAACACCCACTCCCTCCTGCCCTCAGGGACCGGAGTCTAGAAGGGGAGTCGGGTAATCAGGAGGCGATCCCAGAGGGCTGTGTGGCTTGAACAGGATGGTGGTGGTGGGGGGTGCTCACAGCATTGCACCTGCCTGGGCTTGGAGGGCAAGTGATGTCTTCCAGGAGGGAGGGAGTAGCATGCAAATTGAGGCCCCCTTCCCAGAGTGGGGTGGGGGTGGGGGTGCTGGTCAAGAGAAAGATGTGTAGGGTGGCGGGGAGGGGAGTGTCCCAGGACAGTACCGGAGAAGAGAGCACCACAGATCTGTTACAGCTGCAACAAAATGAATGCATGGAGACTGGAGAGTCCCGTTGGCCAGCATGGGACTGCCAGAGGTCTGTACCCAGGAGCTGATCGGCTTATCTGTCCCCCCCACCCTGGCAGGAGTACTTTGGCTGCTTTGTGGAGAGTGAATTTGGAACTGTAAGGGGGATGGTCTAGAAACAAGGCAGGAGGTGGCCCAGGCAGGAGATGACCGGTGACCAAGAGGAGGGACTGGCAGTGGGATGCAAAGCAGGGATGCACCTGGAGAGAGGTGTCCTAGAGGGAGTCAGATGACCCCAATGGCCCTTGGGTTTGTGGCTTGGGTCTCCGAGTGGGAGCAGGAGTAGATGAGTGAAATTCTGTTTGTGAAAAACACTTTATTTTTTATCATATGTAATATCAAATATTAAAATCATAGACAATATAGTTTATTACAAATGCAATAATCTTTGTATTAGATTATGATTTATAATTAAAAATTTTGTGGGGAACCTATAGAAAAGAGGTACAAAAAACCAGAGGAAAACTATATACATTCTTCTGAAAATAACAAGAGATGCATATATATAGACCTGATAGATGGCAAATTTTACATTTATTAGGTCATTTATCCTCATCATAAGTCTATGAGGTAGGCATGATTATTCCCATTTTCTGATGAGGAAACTGAGCCACAGAGAGGTTAAGTAATTGCTCAAGGTCACTCAGCTTGCAAATTTCAGAGCTGGAATTTGAACATAGGAAGTTGGATCTAGAGCTTTTTAAAATTTAATTAATTAATTAATTAATTAATTTATTTATTTATTATTTATTAAATCTACCTGACATGTTATTTGTTGCTTGGAGAGTTGAAAGAAATAATGAATACTTAGTTTAGCAAAGTAGGCATTTTGGGTTGAGGGGAAAGAGAATTTGATGGGGAGGTCTGCATAGGAGCTTTGGCTGCACTGGTGCTTTGTGTTTTAAACTGTAAGGTGGGTTCATAGATGATGATCGTTTTACTACCTCTAGGTGCATGTTAAATATTTCAGAACAAATGTTCATGTTCCTTATGAAATCTTTATACACTTGGAACCCCCTTTTCAGAGTCTTCTGAGACTCAGGAGAAGGACACTTATTGAAAATCCAAAGTTAAATACTTACTGATCTTTGCTTTGTGATTAATCTTAGTTGGAAATCCACAGTCTCCCATTGAAAAGGCAAACTGGAAACAAAAGGCCTTGTGCAAATTAGAAATTGCGAACTATAGAAGCTGGACCATGGTTTGAACAAATAAAATTTACATTTTTTTCATTTAATTAAAAAATTAGAAGAAGACCCTGTTAGCATGGGCTTAGAATCCTGAGGATGTCAGAATCAGGATGTTGACAATTTTTTTTTTGTCTTTTCCTCCTGGTGCCAAGGTGGCTGCTGAATCCCTAGCTGTTAGGCTTATGTCACCAGAAGAAAGGTTTAAAGGACATACCTCCCATCTTGGTCAGCTTCTTTTAAAAAATTTGCCAGAAAACCTCACTCAAGACTTTCCATGTACATGTCATGGGCCACATCATTGCAAGGAAAAATGGAACATGTGCTTTTTTTTTTTTTTTTTTTATAAGTTGGCAAATTGCCACCTGCCAAAGTATAGGGGTTTTGTTAGTGAGAAGGAAAGAAAAAAACAGATTTTGAATATTTATTAGCAGTCTCTGCCACAGACCTCCATGACCCCCTTTTGTCTCTTTTTTCCAGTGATGCAGAATAAAATGGCAAATTGAACCCCACTTTTGTTTCTTGCTAATTATTCTTATAAAATGCCCTCTTCACTCCAAGTCCAATGCAGCCGATTTTAGAATGTCCCAGGAAAAGAAAAAAAAAAAAAAAAAGAGAAAGAAATTTGGAAAATTCTTAGTCGCAGAATATTTCCTAAATCATAGCAGGGTGAAAAAAGGGGAGGGGGTCTTTTCTAAAATAATGGTACTGGGAAGATCTTGTGTCTTTCCCAATTCACTATAGCTTTGAGCTGGTAAAAGTCACTTTTAATCCTTAAAATACTAGAAGGCTTTCAATCAAGCCATTTTAAGTAAACTCATTCATGAGAGAGTTTATTTCTATTCTGTATTGTCTTTCCTTTTTGTAAATACCACAGAACTTGAGTGTTTGCTTTTTCATGTGTTAGTTTGTTTATTTATTCTAGGGTTCCATTCAACAGCCAGACAGCTGGGTTATGGAAATGCCAATTATGAATTCCCCACAGATCTGAGCACTGAATTTTCCACAAAACTGGTTTGATTTTTTTTTTTTAAAGCCAGGCAAGCTAACTAAATTTTAAGCAAACTTTAGACAAAGGACTCAATAATATTTTTTGCCATGACGTGTTACAGAAATCCAGGGGGAATGTTTGTGCCCCTAAGAAACCGCAGCTTTCAATGAAAAGTTGGAAGGGACAAGAGGCAGTAGTTTTGTCCATTTGCTTAGATGATATAACCTGTCTCTGCTAAGCCTTGGAAAGCGCTTTACAGTTTACAATGCATCCTCTCGAGGTTTGATGCCATTACAGAAGTCGGGAGAGAGAGGATTCACACCTGGGCCGGCTGAGCGGCTGTCTGAGCCACGAGGTGGCAAGTCCCAATATATACTTGTGGCCCTCCTCGATGGCTCCCCTACTCCCACCCCAGGCCTGATAATTTGATAACATGACCCATAATTTCAGCAGCGTGCAAAGAGTGGGTGCTCCCTGACATTTTTTTTTTTTACAAGATGTTCCCACCAAGGAATTACTTGAAAAGATTTATTTATCTGAAATATTGACAATGCCCTTGCGAGATGCTAAACTTTGTGCTTTGTTCTTGAAGTGTGTCCTCTCCTCCGGCCACTCCACAATCCATGCTTGTTTGGCTAGCCCTATAGACAGAGACTACCGTTACCCATGTTTTACAGTTGGGGACACTGAGGACCAGAGAGCCAAAAGGGTGGCAGGATGACAAGGGCTAGCCCCTGCTCTTTGCTGCCCCCCATTGCAAGGAGTGATGTGTTGGGGCGAGCATTAGGGGGCATAGCCTTTGCTCCACTTACACTCAGAATCCCATGTGTTCTGATGGCATCTTGACCTGGACTGGAGTCCAGAAGGACACAGGGAGGTGACTTCTGCTCCGCGTCCCCGTCCCCTCCACCCGGGACTGAGCCCTGAGCTTCACACCTTGGAGCCACCGAGAGCCCTCTGGCTTGGTTGATGGTAGAGCTCCCTGGTGTGTCCCCCGCGCCAGCCGGTTGTGGTGGTGGTGACACCACCCAGAAGCATGGGAGGCTGGGGACAGAGATTCAGAGAAGGTCCTGAAAGTCGTGCGGCAAATACAAACCAGGAGAGCCACCCGCGTGTGACCGAGAGAGTCGTGTTCCTGCTGGCAGAAACTCCGATGTCACTTTGACATCAGATATTAGAGATGCAGTTGCTGGGCCCTGAGTAGAATGAAAAAAAAATGATGATGTTTTATGATTATTGACTTTGTTCAGCTAAAAAAAAAGAGTAGAGTGCCTACTAAGGAATAATGGTAGCGTGCACGAGTGGCAAGATGCTGGAGGTGATTACTGTAATTCTAAAGTCTTTGACGGACAGGACAGAGTTATTTAATGACCAAAAAAAAAAAAAAAAAAAAAAAGCAAAGCAAAGAAAATCCTAAAATGGGGGGAAATAAACTTGAACAGCTAACCAATATTAGTAAGTCAAAACAAATTAATCCCTCGCTTTAATTTGGTAATATTTTAACTCTATCAGATGTGAAAAGCCACAGATGTTGAGTTTCATTAATATGGAATTAGTCGTGCAATTGCATATTTTTAAAAATAGTTATTTTGTGTGCTCCAAATTAAAAAATTTTAAAGAAATTAGTTTTGAGGCGCCAAAGCACATTACGTGCGTAGTTTTCTTGGTCTGATTATAAATAGGCCTATTTTCTTCTTATTAAGAGACTTCTGTGTTCTTCTTTTGTTTGAAGGAGATTAACCAAATTGATTTTTTATTTTGTTATTGACTGGAGTTGGGAATATGGTGTGATGTGAGAACGAGGAGATGAGAGCTGCACCCGCGTTTCAGGTGAGCCTTGTCCCAGATGAGATTGTGTCACCCGGACACTCGTATCTCACTACGGGAGGGTTCTCTGCCCACGTCTGGAATCATCAACCAGAGCCAGGGGAAGGGAATCTTGGAAATAGGAGAAGTCTTTTTCTTTTCTTTTCTTTTTTTTTTTTTGTCTTGGACTAGTATTTTATAAACAAGAGAGGAAGCTTGGAGAAATCATACAACCTCCCTAGGCCATCCAACTGCAATGTGGCCAGTGGCCTTGTTTTAAAGCTTTGGGGACACCTGGGTGGCTCAGTGGTTGAGCATCTGCCTTGGGCTCAGACTATGATCCCCTGGGATCGAGTCCCACATCAGGCTCCCTGCATGGAGCCTCCTTCTCCCTTCTGCTTGTGTCTCTGCCTCTCTCTGTGTGTCTCTCATGAATAAATAAATAAAATCTTTTTTTTAAGAACACAGACTCTGATAAACTGGGGCTCAAATGAGTGTTTGCTGTGAACGTGGTCTGCAGTCGACCAGCTGTGTACCTGTCAGCAAGTCCCGTGATGTCTCTGAGCCCCAGTGATGTTCTCGTTCAATGGAGATCTTGCTTTCTGTTTAAGGGTGCGCGAGGGTTAGATGGGACCGCGGTGCAGCCGTCAGTATAGAGTATGGCTTCAGTGGGAGCTCGCCAGATGATTGTCACCATCACATCGGTGCCAGGCATCACATGTCTGCAGGGGAGGGTCTTTGTGCGTGCCCAGCCCCCCAGGAGCCCAGCCCCCCAGGGCTGTGAGGGTGGGCTGCCCCCCTCACCTGGAGACCTGCCCTTGGCCTACACATGCCCACTTGACCTGGGGGCAGCCAAGAGCTGCTGACTGGCCCATTCAGGGGGAAGAGAGGCAGCTCCTTTGGGTTCAGGTGTAGAGAACTCTTTGAGTATGTTTCTGTTCCAGAGGCCCCGCCTCCTTTACCCCCCATCCCTGCCCCAGCAGGTAGGGGTCAGCCTTGACCTGAGGCCCCATCCTTGTTGGTTCCCTCCCTTCTCCATCTTGCAGTCCTCCCTCCATTAGGGCATCTTTCCCGAAGAGCTCTCTGTCCTGGTGAATTGTGACCTGGATCAGGATCCTTGTTCTAGGCTCTGCTTTAAAGGAAACCTGACCCTTTCTTATAGGGTTCCTGTGGGACAGACTATCTTAGGTTGCCTGAGGGACGCCTGAAAATCTTTTATTTTTATTTTTATTTTTATTTTTATTTTTATTTTTATTTTTATTTTCTTTCTTTCTTTCTTTCTTTCTTTCTTTCTTTCTTTCTTTCTTTCTTTTCTTTTCTTCTTTCTTCTTTCTTTCTTTTTTAAAAGATTTTATTTATTTATTCATGAGAGACACAGAGAGAGAGAGAGGCAGAGACACAGGCAGAGGGAGAAGCAGGCTCCTCTCAGGGAGCTCGATATGGGACTGGGTCCCTGGACCCCAGGATCACGCCCGGCGCCAAAGGCAGACACTCAATCACTGAGCCACCCAGGCACCCCCCAAAAATCGTTCCTGAGTTTCCCCAACCATGAAACCCCATCATGAGTTTCATGAGGGTTAGGAGTTTAGTGGTAGCGGTGCGGGGGGGGTGGGGGTCCAGCCAAGGAAAAGCATTCCGAGAAGAGGGAATAGCGTATGTAAAGATACCACGTCTCCCTGGTTGCAAAATAATCATTTCCCCCTCGTTATGGCTTCTGGAACGGGGGTGTGTCCTACAGTTGAAGAGCTGTTACCGCAGAAGCGGTTGACCACTGGTGGTGCCTGTAGTCGAGGGGCTCTGTTAGGAGTGGTGTGGACTCCAGGAGAGACTCCTCTGGCCATGCACCGGGGAGCTACATGGGACCCCAGATGCGGTCCTGCATGATCCTCTGGGACTCTCTCAGGGAGCTAAGCCCGCGGCCCCCGATTCTTAAAGGCATGTGGACGAAGCCCTGGGAACTGAGCTGATCCCTGTGAACAGGGCTGGCGTCTTGCGAAGCGTGGGGAGCCCTCCCAGGTGTTCTCTGGCACATCTGGGCTTTATATCCGGGCATCTCCTCTCTTGGCAACACATGTCGCTTCTTGTCTCCCAAATACTTTAAATCGAAGGCATGTTCCTGCAAGATGCAACAGACCCACACCTTAAACATGCCTCGCTGTCAGGGTGGCCCTTCTCTGACGACTCTGAGGAAGACCCAGCCGTGCGGTGGGGTGGATGCGAGGCCAGGCTTACTCTGTGCTCACCAGGGGCCCTGGCTCCTTGGGCGCCTCCCACTGGGCATGGCCCACACTTGGGGGCTGGAGAAGTGAAGTTAGGCCCTCGTACCCTGAACCCCAGGCCACCATTCCCCGCCCGTCACTTCATGGTGTCATCTCCCCCTTGCCCACTATACAGACCAATTTCGGAAGTCTCTCGTTTCCCCGGGCACCGATCCTATATGTCCAGGGACTCTGGCATCCAGAGCCTCTCTTTTTATCTTCCCGCCGTGGCTTGGTTCACACTAAAGAAGTAAACCAGTGCTACACATCTGTCAGCCTGAAATTCATGGAGCTATTTGGAAGCAAAACCAAGAAAAACAAAACTGATTAGGGAAAGATCTGCTTTCAGAAAACCTATTTCTGTCACAGGGGGATGGATAAATAAAATAATGTTTCAATAATTTATGCAGCCTGCACGCGAAAAAACATTGGAAATGTGAAACGAGGACGACACATAAAGAACAACCCAAGTTGATAGCTGCTTTAATCAGTTCGGTTGATAATTCTAAAATAAATTGGAAAAATCAGTCTTGCTCTCAGCTTTTGAATGATGATGGGATGGTAGGGAGATGTGTGTTCTTTCTCCTGGAAAACGCTTGCTCTTTTTGGGTCCCCCAAGGACGCGGCCCTCAGCCCTGGATGGGTCTCGTCCCCGCTCAGCTCTCCGTCCTCCCGTCTTCACCCCTCCACACCTGGCGTGCGTGGGGAGCTCCCAGCCTGGCTGTGCCCACCCGGCTTCTCACAGAGCAACCCAGGAGCCCTGTGTGGGTAAGGTGGGCCAGCCGGCTCTTGGTGGGAGGATGCAGGTTTGCGAGTCTCTATTTTTCAGACTGCCCCCACCTCCCAAGTTGGTGCCGAGATGGTCGTGAGGGGACAGTGGGAAAGACGTAGAGTCCTAGTTCAGTTCTGGCCAGCAAAACACTAATCCAGCAAGTCAGCTCCCCAGGTGCTATATGGGAGACTTTAGGGATGTAGAAAAATAATCAGGTGTGGTGGTAGTGGATGTGGGGTGGGGTCCTCCTAGGAAGATAGGACCTCAGAAGTGACCACACCAGACCCTGAAGGTCCCCTGATGTCTTCATCTGGAGTCCCCTTTTTCCAGCTTTCTGCTCAGCCCCCAGCTCTTCATATCCAGGCCTATGGCTGTGCAAACACGCCTTCCAGCCAAACTGGGGAGGCCATGCAAAGGGAGGGTCACAAGGAACAGTCTGCTGAGGGTCACCTGGGTGGCTCAGCGGTTGAGCGTCTGCCTTCAGCTCAGGGTGTGATCCCGGGGTCCTGGGATCGAGTCCCACGTCGGGGAGCCTGCTTCTCCCTCTGCCCGTGTCTCTGCCTCTCTCTCTCTCACTGTGTCTCTCATGAATAAAAAAATAAAATCTTAAAAAGAAAAAAAAGGAGCAGTCTGCTGAACCTCCCACAGGTGAGAGACAGCCTGGGTGGCCATCCGGATAACCACAGTGAGTTCCATTTAACTTGTTGGGCCCACCTCCGAGGTGGGGCCGTGAAGCAGCCTGTGTAGTATTTTGGAATTTCTGGAGTCAAAGGGGCAATGGTTGAGTCTCTTGTGAAGATGCAGAGGTGGGAAAAATGAAATCCAAGGCTCAGCCAGAGGCATAGACTCCAAAGCGGTTACCCCAACACCCCGACTCCCTGGATTCCCTTGGCAAAGGCAGAAACCAACACGGATCTGGAAGGTGGGAGCCTTACACTGACAGTCTAGCGCCGTAGGAGCAGCCGGTGACTTCCCCGCCTGGCTCAAAGAGAATGCATGTGGACAATGCCTTCATAGATGAACCTCGTCGGTCGGTTGCCTTGTCAGCTCCTGCCCCCTTCATTCTGCTGCTCCTCCCATCACCGTAGCAGCCAGCAGCCCCCCAGAGGAGAGGTGGGGGGAAGGCCCGACGGTATGGCCTTTGCCTTTGGCGTAGTGAAGCTTGTCTTTGGCTGTGCTCCAAATACCACTTGCCATATAATATCCCTCATGAGCACTGATGAGTTTCCAGGTGGGTGGAGGTCCACCTGCCATCCTGGCCTGGTGGCTAACACTTGGGTTCATGCAGGACCGCCCCCAGGTCCAGCATCAGTAGGTCAGACAATACTAGAGAGTTCAGGTGTCTCGTGCCCTGCTGTATGTCTGGAGCCCCGATGAGTGCCCACCACTTGGGTTCCCTGGGCTGTTGAATCAGGGAAAGAATGCACATGCCAACTAGGGGCAGTGTTCGAGGAACGGTCTAAGAAGAGGCCATGCAGGTGTCGCTGTGGGGCCCCGTTGTAATAGGACACGAGCGGTCGTGGCTGGAGAACAGATGTCAGAGACAAGGGGGACAGGTTCTGACTTCAGACTCTCTCCTCCTTCGAGGCTGGATTCTAATAAACAGTCTCCAAGGAGCACGTCTCAATACCCTCCAGCCGATACCTCTCCCATTCTGGTGCAGAAATGCTCCCTCCAAGTGATTGGCCAGCCTTCTTTCATACCTGCATCAACGGGGAGCTCATTACCACACAAAGAGGCTTTAATGTTGGATACCCCCTCTGTGACACACAGAAATCTGTTCTGGCCGTTTCTTTTTCCTTTTCTTTTTAGATTTTATTTAAAGAGAGCCAGAGACACAGGCAGGGGGAGAAGCAGCTCCCTGCAGGGAGCACGATGCAGGACTCAATCCTGGGAGCCTGGGAGCCTGGGATCATGACCTGAGCCGAAGGCAGACGCTCATCACTGAGCCTCCCAGGTGCACCTGTTCTGGCCTCTTGTGTTTGCTGGTCTGGAGCCTGATGTCCAACCGTCCAGGAGCTCCATTTGCCCCGCCCCCACTTCACAGCAGCCCTTTGATAGTAGTTATCATCCCCCCCACTGGAAGCTTTGCTTCTCAAGAAAAAGAGTCTCAGTTCTTTCCATAGAGTTTCGTGTGATGGGATCTTGAGACTCTTCATCTCCTGGCTCTCCCCCGTTTGCTCGGAAGCGTGATGTCCCACCAAGGGTGGCCTCCAAGCAGGGTGGGGCTGTCTTGTCTTTCTCCTGTGCTTTGCCCTGTCATTCGTCATTTTTGTGACCCAGGTGGTGGCGGTAGGAGGGGTGGGGTGGGCTGAGCTGCTCGTGCTTCCTCTCTGGGAAGGACCTTTGTCTGTGTGTCTGCCTGCATGAAAGCTTCGAAAGCTTCGGGTGCCAGAGGAGTGTCTGTTGGGGCTTCTATCCCCAAACAGGCAGGAGACCCTGCAGGGCTGAGCCCAGCCCTCCTGAAGTCAATCCTATTTTACTCCCGTTGTTTGGCATTTACTGGCCCAAGTGGGTGCTTAGGAAATGTTTGGGGAGTCAAATCAATGCATTTAGCTGCCACACCTCGGCACACTCCAGACGGGCCCAAGAGCGAGGGCTTGAAGAACTGCCCGGGCCCCAGGAGCTCCCCATTTCCGCTCCAGGAAGGTCTGATGAGGATGA
Source organism: Canis lupus dingo (assembly GCF_003254725.2). Classification (NCBI taxonomy): domain Eukaryota; kingdom Metazoa; phylum Chordata; class Mammalia; order Carnivora; family Canidae; genus Canis; species Canis lupus. The sequence goes on from NC_064250.1 coordinate 65,779,053, forward strand.
TCGCTTCTCTCCCTCTCTCCTTCCGTCTGTCTGTCTCTTGCTCTCCTTCGGAGTTCAGCTCTCCTTCCCTCTCTGAGCCCTCCCTCCCCGGTCCCTTTGTCGACACTTGATCATTTACATCAAGTTGACATTCGCAGAGTTTACTCAGGGGTCTGTAATTGTATTCTTTCCCTGGTTCTGCATTACCAACCATGAAAATGGAATCTTATCATCCCTGACCAATTTTTAATGTACAAAATGATTTGGCTGAGGTTCAAAGGGAGGCACAATTGAAATCAGGTGAATGATACATGTAGTTTTTTTTCAGTTCCTCCGTGCTTAGATTTGATTTTTTTTTTCTGGTATAGCATAGAAGAAAGGAGAAGTAGATTATTTTTGCAAGTTATAGAAGTGCACTTGTGGGCTGTGGAGGTATGAATCTCTATACATCCCGAAAGCACCAATATGTATATGCATGCATGTTTGCTTATATTAGCATACTCACATTTCACATGTGTGCACCTATTTAGACATAAGCAAACAAATATAATTATATTGTTTGCAATTTTATTGATGGCAATCAAATTTGCAATGATCCTTAAAATGTATTCAAAACACCCAAAGGGCTGGAACAGCCCTGCAGCTAGTGCCCAGGATTAATGGCTGGAATATTTAAATGAAGCCCTGACACCCCTTTGTTAATTCAGAAAGGAACCCCTAAGGAGAGAGCAGGACTCTCTGGCCCTGGCCAGCATCATCCCAGGTCTTGGCTACACTAATACGAAATATCCGGATGTCCTCTGGCAAATGTCATCCTGAAGGGAATAGGGAAGAAGCAGGAGTGTTTTGCCAAGACGTAGAGGTGATTTGGTAAGTGATTTGTTGAAAAGGCTCTAGGGCTAGTGCCTTTTTACTCCTCTTCTGGGGTGTGTGGGAGCAAACAAGCCGGTGCACCTGCTTCGAGAGGCAAAGACCTTGCCCACCCCCACCCCCTTCCAAGTTTTCGGCCAGAGACTCTCATGTGGAACAGAGGGGCGCCTGTCTGACGAGGCAGGACCGAGGGCTGGGTGGGAGTCAGGCTGTATCTTGGTAAATATGGGGCTTGGTTCCATTTCTCGAAAGAGGAGATTGGGGGCTCAGAAAGCTTCGGTAACGTTCCCGAGGTGGAACCCCTAGAAAATGGTGGAGTCAAGATGGGAATTTCTATCAAGCTCGTTCCAAGAGTGGCCGGTCACTATAATGCTGCAAGGATGCCTGTTGAGCAAAACCCCGCCTGCTTTTGGGCTCCGATGGCCTGGTTCTCTGGGGGATGCCAGAGGAAAGTTCCACATGGGGGTCCCCAAGGGGCTTAACCAGTTTTCCTTGGGAAGCCCCGGCAGACAGGATGAGGCTCTAGGGGTCAAAGTTGGGGCCGGCTTTAGGGCTGTTGTCAACCCAGTAACCGTATGAAAGGAATCTGCGATCAATCAGACCAAGGCCAGCGCGCAGGGAGATGTCCTGAGTGATGCCCGAGGCTCAGTCTCAGCCTCAGTCCTGCTGATCGCTCTCCTTTGCTACTCGAACGAGGGCATAGAGGGTCTCTTGTTGCACCTGCGGCTGGTACAAAGTGGAGAGAAATGTTCGTGCCCTGGCCGCCGATTCCGGGCTCGAAATGATCCTGATGCTTCATCTCAGGTCCACTTTATCAAGATGGATCCTACCCCGATCCCAAGTTCCTGGTTTCCTGAAGCGCCTGCCCCAATTGCAGCAATACCACCCAAGCACACAATTTTCGTCGAGAAAAGGAGCTCTGCTAATAACAGCCGTTATTTACCAAGTCCCTTTGATGGGTCGGGCATTTTATAAATGATCAGTCACCTCTGATTCCCTCAGTATTCTCTAGTGTTTTTTTTTTTTTAAAGATTTTATTTACTTTTTCATGAGAGACACACAGAGAGAGGCAGAGACACAGGCAGAGGGGGAAGCAGGTTCTCACTGGGGAGCCTGACGTAGGATTCGATCCCGGGACCCCAGGATCATGACCTGAGCCGAAGGCAGATGCTCAACCACTAAGCCACCTAGGCATCCCTTCTCTAGCATTTAAAGGGAACAAATCACCTACTCGAAGTCAAGGGAGCTTTGGAGCAGCCGGACCAGGATTTGTACCCAGATGTAAGCCTGAATCCATGAGCTAGACTTGGAATGAGAAAGAGACATCAGCCTTTCAGGGGGCTTTGCCGTCCGCATCGGTCCTGCGTACGCTGGTGGCCATGCTGGCTGAAGACGGAGCGTCCCGTGGATGCAGGCTGTGCCTGCACGTCTGTCCACGTCCACACAGACACGTACATGCACACACGTGTGCCCCAGCAGTCATGGGGCAATGCGGCTTTTCCTTTTCATGCAGTGAAACCAGCTCTTCGGAGTAGGCCTTCCACTCGTCCTTCCGAAGGCACATCTGGCAAATCTCTCTAACTATAAGGACCCTGTGTCATCGCTTCCACCAACATGAGAATTAGAAGAGCGTCTTTGTACCCATAAAAGATTCTGCTAAATCGGGCTTCTCCTGTATGGCTAAGATCATCCAAGTTTTGTACTCGAAAACCATTAATATTGAGAGTATCTAATGCCTTCGCTTGTGGACGTGTCTGTACACGCACCCAGGACCCTCTGTGATATGAACTTTGAGTCTGTCTCAAGCCTGGCCCCTCCTGACCTCCCACCGCACCCCACATTCCGGACGCCCTGGGCTCCCATCTCCCTCCCCCATGTGGGTCCTACAGTTTTCAAACTCTGTCCGTGTGCTCAGGCTGTCTCCTCCACAGCAAATGCGTTGCTTATTTTAATTAATTTCCATTCTGCCCATCTTTCAAAGACTGTCTCAACACCCGCCCCCCCCCCCCACTCCCGGATCACATACTGATCTTTTTGATCAAATGTGAGTTGTTTTTACTTTGATGTCTCAAAGTACCTTTTCTCTGGTTGCTGCTTGGCACACATTATGTTCTTTTTTAGAGGTTCCCCTTGGCTTGGGAATCAGACAGTCCTGCCTCTAATTCTGCCTCCATTACTTACTAGTCACATGAGGGGCAGGTTGTTTAGCTTTCCAAAACCCCACTTTCCTGAATCGTTAAGATGGAAGAACAAAACCTACCCTAAAGGTTGGCTGAATGATTGCATGAGATAACAAACAGCATCGAGCAAAGAGCCTAGAACGAGTGCTCAGTATGGATTATTTACCTTCCTTTTTTTAAGAATAATAATAATTTTATTTATTTATTCATGAGAGACACACAGAGAGAGGCAGGGACACAGGCAGAGGGGGAAGCAGGCTCCCTGCAGGGAGCCCAATGTGGGACTTGATCCCGGGTCTCCAGGATCACGCCCTGGGCCGAAGGCAGGTGCTCAACCGCCGAGCCATCCAGGCGTCCCAGCTTATTTGCCTTCCTGTTTGCATATTTTAGGAGTACAGTGGCAGCTGTAACAGATTAACTTAAAAATCCTCATGGCTTAACACAGCAGAACCCTATGTCTGACTCAGGTGAAGTCCTAGGGTGTGCGTGCTGGGTAGCCTTTCATGTGCTGAGTTAGAGTATTGTTGCATACTTTCTATAGGTCAGGAGTCCAGGAGCAGGAAGGTTAGCTGAGCTGGGTTCTCTGCTGGAGTCAGGTGTTGACTGGACCACATTCTCATAAGAAGGCTCCACTAAGGAAGAAGCAGCCTCCACGCTCGCTCAGGCTGTTGGCGAGATCCATCCCCTTGCATCTGTGGGACTGAGTGCCGTGGCTTCTTTCTGGCTGTCAGCTGGAGACTTCCCCAGCTCCAAGAGGCCACCCGGAGCTTCTAGAAACTTCCTGCAGTCCCTTGCCACATGCACTCTGCCAACAAGACTGCTTACTTTATCAAGCCGACAACGATCAGCTGTAGCACGAGTCTGCTAGAGTCTTAACTAATTTAATGTAACCACAGGAGTGACATCTCATCACTTTGCCGTCATTGTATGGGGAGGAAGAAAGCTTCAGGTTTGGTCCGCGCTCAAGTGCTGGGAACTTGCCAAGCGGGTGAACACCAGAAGGTGGGGATCATTGGGGTGACTTACAGATGGGTTACGTTAAGATTTCAACCTCAGAGAATTTTCGAGACGTAAAATATATGAAACATATCATTTCTAGCATCTACGGAGACATTTAATACATAAGTGTATTAATACACTTAAGACACCTATTGTGTGCTGGGTACGTCCAGATACTGGAGATGAAAAGAAAAACAGTCACCTACCAGTTTGCTCTTGAAAGCATTCTTTGCTGTTCCCAGCTCTGCTCTGCAGGACTACATTTCCAGGGATTGCTCGCCCGAGGGTTTCCAGATAGATTTGGCCAATGGGAGGCAATGGGATGGAATTGGAAGGTGAGACGATGGGAGAATCCAGAGTATTTTTATCCCCCTTTCTCTAATTTTGGTGACTTTTCTGCCAAGCACTCTGATGCCATGAGCTGTGATTCCAAATGCTTCCATACACCCCATGGAGGTGAATGACCAATTCAAGGTCTGTTCTCTAGTAGGTGTCTGATGAAAAGGGGGTTTGCTTGCATTCTTCTACCTGGCAGCTGGCAAGAGGCGAGGGAACCTATTGTGAGTGAACACCCTAGGAGGACAGGTCATAGGCTAACAGGTGACCACGGCGACAATAACGAGCCACCCTGGGACTGAGTGAGTGAATGAGAAATCTCTTGATTTATCAACGGCTTCCTGAGCACTTCCTTTGCACCAGGCACCGTTCTAGACCCTTGGAATATATATTCAACTAACAAAATACCTTCAAGTCCCTCCTCTTACGGAGCTGATATTCCAGGTCAAAGGAACAGATATGAATAACAAAGATAACCACTTAGTAAATCATAAACTTAGTTAGAAGCTCGGAAATGCTATGGAGAAAAATTAAAGCAGGGAGAGAGGGCGGGGAAGGTCAGGGCGTGGACAGTGAGAAAGCCCATCGCTATGAGTTCTCTTTCCTCTGCAACCTCCCTGTTCCTGAGCCGGGGTTCGATGCCCACTGAATCCTCCTAATCTCTGTAGAAGTTGGCGTTACTACCACCATTTTCCAGATGAGAAAAGTGAGATTGAGGGAGAGCCAGAGACTTGTCCGGCCTGGATCAGCTGGTAGCTTGTAGGGTTGGGGTTTGAACCTCTGTGATCTCTAAAGGTTTACATTGCGCTGTTTGTTTGTTATTTTACCACGTTGCCTGCCTACTGTGGATGCAGACTCTACTTTGTGGGTGAGAGCCCTGCCTGGGAAGTCCATAGATCTGGGCTCTGGCAAGCTGTGTGACCTGGGGATAATCACCCCACTTCTCTGGACCTCAGAGTTCTCACGTATAAAGTGATGGAGTGGCAGAGAGTGCTGTGTGTTCCCCACACCCCATTTTCTGTTCTTTTTGGGTGTCCAGATTACAATTTCCATCCTTCCTTGCCCTTGGAGGGAGGGGGGCTGTGGGATTGATCTCTGGCTTGTGCTGTGTGGGTAGAGGTGGCATAAACTTTGTGTGCAACCGTTCGCACACTCTCCCTCTGTGCTGGAGGGATGTGGGGATTCTGTGGTGGGATGTAGGGGGTGGTGGTGGCACCCGATGGAAGGGTCCTAGGTTTCTGAATGGCTGTGTGGATTAGAGCTCCCTCCCCTGCACTGGACTGTGATGTGTAATGAATAAACCTTTGATGTGATGTGAGCATGACTCGCTGTGGCGGCTAACTTTCCACGGGGAGCACTGATGGTGTGGACTAGATCACAGCTGGCGCAGCTCCCGGAGCCCACACATAGGCCCTACCTGGGCCTGGAAGAGGAGATGGCTTCCGGCGCATCTGGATGCCCACCCTCCTGCCTGTAAGTTATACTTCCTAAGACTTTGCTAGAGAGAAGTGGGTCCATGGTCAAGGCAAGACCCTGAGAAACTCTACGATTTTTTGTCAGCTCAGACTCTCAATGGCTGAGCAGTACCGGGATCTGGGCCACACCCTTGCTGAGGTCCACCTGCCGGATGCCTCATGTGTTTGGTGTTTGGGTGGACTCCAGTGGGGAGAATCTAGAGGGACAGACGGCGAAAGACTACTGACTTTGGACCAGACCATGGTTTGGTCCGTGTCTCCAAGGAGCTTACATTTTAGTGGTGAAGAATAAGGAGCAGTATGTTTTGGGAAGATTTTTTTTATATGTGTAGGAGAAAAAGCACGAGGCTATAAGGCAGGAGACTGAGCCTGGCCCCCGACTCCCCTGCTAGCTCTTTTGGTTCTCAGTTTCCAGCTTCTGGAAAGATGAGCACCTGTGAGCTCAGCGGGAGAAGGACAGGTGGGCAAGGCTAAAGGGCAAAAGAGTTTCTGGCTACGGGATCCACTTCTGCCCCCGACAATCCCCGTAGAAGGCATTTCTCCACCCCAAGGACTGCTGACACAAGCATGATTTATTGAGACCTCTGGAGCTGGTGGGGACATGGGCTGGGTGAGGCATCGGAGTGGTCTTGTGGCTCAGAGCCACCTTCACCACGTGATTCCGGGCTCACTGCACTCTTGGGAAGGGAATAGTGTGATGTGGAAGGGGGTGGCTTTGCTGTCATTAGCCAAACCTGGGTTTGAATTCCAGCTCAGGCCCCAGCTCCACCCCTTACCAGCTGTGTGACGTTAGGAAAAGTTGCTTAACCTCTCTGAGCCCTCTTTTCCTTACCTGTAAGATGGAGATGACATTGGAGGTAAAAAACTGTTTTGTATTTAATTAAGACAATATGATGATAATAATAAAAATGGTGATAATATAATAGATACAAATTATTAGGCATCTAATAGGTCAAGCTAATAGGTCAGGCTTTGGGTGGTTTTGCATTTCTTGGCTTTGTTTCATTTCATCCTTATCATAGACCTCCGAAGTATGTACCATGTTTGCAATGTGGTTGGTTCACGGGAGAGGTTCAACAAGTGGTTCATTCATTTATTCATTCATTCACTTGTTCACTGTACCCAGAGTTTTTAAGACATTGTGCTAGGTCCCTGGCTTCCCAGAATGCACAGTCATAGAAGAGGAGCAGCTGTTATACAACTAATTATACAATAATGCATGAATTATAATTGGGCAGTTTTGAGAATATAGAGGGCTGAGATCTCATTTCTTTCATCTTTTTTTTAAAAGATTTTATTTATTTATTCATGAGACAGAGAGAGAGAGAGAGAGAGAGAGAGACATAGGCAGAGGGAGAAGCAGGCTTCCTGTGGGGAGCCCAATGTGGGACTTCATCCCAGGACCCCGGGATCACGCCCCGAGCTGAAGGCAGATGCTCACCCACTGAGCCACACAGGCGCCCCTGAGATCTCATTTCTGCCCAGGGGAATCTAGGTGGGCTTCTTCGAGGAGGTAGCATGATCTGGTCCAGGAAGGATGGTTACAGTGTAGTTTGGGGACACTAGACAAGGTGTTCCAAGGAGAGGGAAGCAGGGCCATGGAGGCAGGAGCGCGTGGAGAGCCAACAGCACATTCGCTATCAGTGGAGGAAACTTGCGGATGGGATCAGGGGACTAAAAGATGCTGCCCCAAATCCTCTCTCGCCACCGGACCTGGTGGCTGATGTGGAAGTTCTGACCCTGCTGCCCACCAGCTGTGTCACCTCAGGTGAGTCACCTGACTTTCTGAGACTCAGTTTCCTCAGTAGTAAAATGGGGACAATATCTCGCCTGCGGGAGCTGGGTGTGAGATTTAAATGAACCAGGGCACTCAAGCCTGTTTGTGCAAATGTGCAAAGCCCTGTGCAAATGTGCAGTTACTTGGGAGGGCGGTCCCTGGTCATTGGGACGGAAGGGTAGACTGGGTGACAGCCCGTGAAGTCCCTGGTGCAGAGAGCATGAGGAGCAGGGGGCGCAGGGAGGGAGTGCAGGTCAGTAGGGAGAGCCTGGGGGGCAGAGCTGGGCTCCCCGAGTACCTCCCGACATTGGGGTCACACACGGTTTTTGATGCCTTAAAGTATCCTGCAGAGAATGAGAGGCCTATGCCTGCGTGTGCAGAAGCGAGGGGAAAAGTTGAAGACTCAGTGAACTTCATTGTGTTTGATTTCTTCATTTCACCAACTTTCCTTCTCATCGTTGATGATGATGTACCCTCGGGGGAACCTCAGAAGAGAAGCCAGCTGCCTCCCCCACAGCCCCTTGCCCTGCACCAGGCTTCCAGGCCAGGGGGCGAGCGTCCCAGGCTGGCCCCGGGCAGGAGGAGGGCGAGACGGGCACGTGGCCCCATGCAGAACACAAACCCTTCCTTAGAAAAGCTTCAACTAAGTGGGCCTCAACTTAGTCATCCCTGGTTGCTCTGGTCCTTTGAACAAGAGACCTCTTCTGGCTGGAGGAGCGTGAATGTCGTTGACTTTTAAAAATCTGCATTTATTTTATTTATTTTTTGGATTTGGGCTTGATCTCGCTTCCCGTAGACAGACTCTCTGCCGCCCTGAGCAGCGAGGAGAAGGGATTTGGCGACGTTCTTAAAATGCACTGCTTTATTCCCTCACATGAAAGCCCAGGGAGGGGGTCTGTTCACTTGTGAATGCTTCCCATTAGCACCCACCGATGACATCCAGCCCTTGAACCATGTTTAATTGAAAATGGCAAATAAACATTGCCCAGCCAGAGCTCCTGTGCCCGGCAGCTATTGGACTCATTAAAAGGAAAAATGACCAGCTTCCCGACCGTCCACACGGGCCTTTCCGTATGTAATGTGGGATGTTGCATTTGGAGTTGCATTAATTTTTTATCAGTCCTTAGTAATTAACATTGTATTTCTGCTGATAAACCCCATCAATATGGTGATTTGATTAGCAAAACATAAAACTACTCATTAAACTCCAATTATGTTGCTCAGGTATAATTTGATTTTGATTGGTTGGAAAGATGCTGTTGTATTGCCTTGTTTTTTTTTTTTCCTTTTCCTACTCCTCTTTAAAAATACCCAGTTAAGCGCTCCATTTACAATGCTGGTGGTGATGCGAGGCTTATTTAGCAAAGACTATTTCCTATCATGTTTACTAAGAACTCAATGGCATTTAGGTGCCAACAGTAGGAATGACATTTATGGGATCTAATAGTCAGAAACCGCCAGATAATCCAGCTTTTCCTTTCCTGGTGGGAGGCTTTCTGGGTGGTGATCATCTTTAAGGAAATAAGAGGTCCGCACGGCAATAAATAGCGCCGATTCTTTCTGTATCAAATGAATGACAGTGAGTTTTTGAGGACTGCCAACCTGGGGCCACAGGTGCCAGAGACGCATTTTAAAACTCGATTTTGCACTGATCTCTCTGGGGGAGAATCGCGTGCACACCTCCCCCAGCTTTGCACAAAGAATCTGCTCTGGTAAAAAATGAGCAAAGGCGTCCCTGCCTCTGGAGCTCGCTACCTGTGAAGACTCTGGCATCTTGGATGTCAGTGGAATCGGCTGCAATGAAAGGATTTTTTTGTCTGACAGGTTAAAATGCAGTTTGAATGTTCAAATTGTAATGTCAATGTTCAACCGGTATGAGTTTGCGGGGTAGAGGAGCGATGCTGCATTAATGAATTGAATCATCCCAGAGAGATTCACGTGGCATTTATTATGGGCCAGGCATTGTGTTGCACTGGGCCTCCAGGGGCAGTCGGGACTGTACTCTCATGGAACTTGCATCCCGGCAGAGCAAAGATTCCTGAAGGAACCGTTGAAAGCTTCCCATCACACTCACAATTCAATCTAAGGTCCTTACCATGGGTGGTGAGACCCTCACCCAATCCCTTTCCAATCTTCCTCTGACTCATCAGACCCTCTTGGCACTTGCTATTCTTTGAACTTGCTTGTCTCAGGGCCTTTGCACTGGCTATGCCACCTACCTGGAATGCTCTTCTCCAGACACTTGCCCGGCTTGCTTCCTTGGCTCACCCACGTCTCGGCTGTAAAGTCTCCTCTGGGAGGCACATTCTCTGACTGATCCAAATAAAATAGCAGCCTCCGTTGGCCCTGATCTCATCACTCTGAATTGTTTCTTCCTAGCACTGAGCACTAGGCAGTGCTGGATATTATATTATTTCTGTTTGTTCATCTGCGTTCACCAGTAGAATGAAAGCTCTTTGAGGGCAGGGACTTTGCCAGGCTTATTGTCATATCCACGACATCAGAATAAGGCCTGGCAGTAAGTGCTCAATTAGCATTGTTAAGTGAGTCCGTGACACCCCAGACAAGCTAATTTCAGGCAAGCAAACAATCGGGACCATGTGAAAGTGACTGTGGATGGAGAGAGCCCTTAGGTAGGGTTGCTGAGGAAAGTCTCTTTGGAAGATGACATTGGGCCAAGATCTCAGTGATGGGAGGAAGTCAGCCATGCAAAGATCTGGGGAGGGAATATCCAGGGTGTGGGAACAGCAAATGTGGAGGTCTTGGGGTGGGATCCCACACGATGTTTCAAGGAATAGAAAGGATACTGTTCTAGCTGGACCATGACGAGCCAGGGGAGAGTGACATTAAGCAGGTTCAAGAGGAGGCAGGTCATACATGGGCCTTGTAGGGTTTCACCCCTCCACCCTGTGTACCTGCTCCTGCTGAGGCCTGGGCAGCCCTGACCCAGGGAAGCTGGGGGACATGGGCTCAGACACACAGGCAGGGGGAGCTCTGGGACAGCCCATGTCCAGTGTGTCCACTCTAGGCTCCAGGTGTTAGTTGGTCTCTCAAAGCCCGACATCTGGTTACTTCCAGCACCTCGGAGGCCCTTCTGCTGATGACTCATGCTTCCTGGCCCTCTTTGTGGTACTATATAGGCCCTTTCTTGGAAAGGTGGATGTTCATTATTTCCATCATTGTGTAGCGTCTTCTGGGTGTTCACCCCACACATTATGGTATCAGAGACAATGTGCTCCTTCCTAAACACACTTGCATGAAGCCTTCTAGTCCCAAATCTCCTCCTCTTCTGCCTAGTCTGGAAAATGTCTACTTCACCCCTAGGTCTGGCTCAAAGGCCCTCTCTTCTAGGAAGTCTTTGAATGGGCCATGCCCCTTCCTCCAAAGAAAAACCAAGTTCTCCCCCATCTATGATGCCACGTGTGCCACTGTCCCTGTTATGAAAAATGTGAGCTAAAGGCAGGGGCCATGTCTTCAGGGGCTGTGACAGAGTCACCACACAGAAACTGACCACTGACTCAGTGGATGGACCATTAGACAACACCGTGGGCAAAGTAGCAAGCAGCACATCATGCTGAGATGGGAAGGACCACTTTCCCAAAGGTTGCATTCTCTGTAAAGAATTGAAGAACAGCTGGGACACCTGGATGGCTCAGCTGGTTGGGTGTCTGCCTTCAGCTCAGGTTGTGATCTCAGGGTCCTGGAATTGAGCCCCACATCGGGCTCCCTGCTCAGCAAGGAGTCTGCTTCTCCCTCTCCCTCTCCCTCTGCTCAGGCTCTCTCTCACTTGCTCACTCTCTCTCTCTCTCTCAAAGAAATAAAATCTTTAAAAAAACACTGAAGAACAACCAAGAAAACCAACTCAAAGCCATCATCATGCCTTGCATTTCTTTCTTAAAAAATTATTTTATTTTATTTATTTGAGAGAGGGAGAGAGAGAGAGAGAGAAGGGGCAGAGGGAGAGGAAGGGAGAAATCTTCAAGGATACTCTTGTTGAACATGGAGCCCAACGTGGGGCCTGATCTCAAGACACTGAGATCATGACCTGAGCTGAAATCAAGCATCACATGCCTAACCAACTGAGCCACCCAGGCACCCTATCTCTTGCATTTCTGAACACTGCTGATGAGAAAATACTTCTCCCCTCTGCGATGGACTTCTCCAATGCCAATGGGGTCATCACTGGAGTAGGGCCTACTGGGGGCTGGTGATATTGTCTTTCTTCTGACCAGCCCAGCCCATCTTCCCATCCTCCTTTCTGTACTCCATGGGCCTTAACCCCCCAGGCTCCTGCCCTCTTCTTTCTACAAGATCCTGGTGGCGCTAACCAAGGCGTCTTGTCTATATTGACAATGACTGGTATAGGGATGTGCTTGGACAATGAGAGCCCTTCACAGGGCTTTTCTGCTGAGTCTAGTGGGAAACTGTTCCTTCTTCCCCATGGAGCATAATCTCCAGTGCTGCTGGGACTGCCAGCAGCTGTCTTTCCAGGAAGAAAGAGTGAGCCCGGCATGAGGAGCAAAGCCGAGAAGAGAACAGAGCAAGCAGGAAAGACCTGGGGCCATGTTTTGAGATCCAATCAGGTCTGGGTACTTCTATCATGTGAATCACCCGATTTCTTTTTCCTTAAGCTAATTTGAGTTGAGGTTCTGTCATTTGCAACCAAGACGGGTCTGAGTAATGCAAGAGAAGGATATGTTCTATTTTAGGGCTCTTCCAATGGTCTGTCACCTAGAAATTTAAATGCAGCCAAATCCCTTAAGTGAATGTGATGGCAGCACTCTGAAGCCTCCATGGCGAGACTTTGCAGGCTTGGTTTTGCTGAGGTGTGCTCTCCTCTGGTGGAGAGGTGAGAATGCTGGCATCCATGTGGTTGTCCCACCAAGTCCCAGCCAGGACGGCATCTGCATTGGAAAGGTGTCCCGTCGGGGATCCAGCTGGGGAGGAGCCCAGGATGAGCTCTCTTTGAAAAAAAAAAAAAAGAAAAAGAAAAACAGGAAATGTAGGGAAACTGAACCTTTCTCTAGAAACACAGTTGACAAAACAGCATTTTACAACTTCAGTTCAGAATTGGGAAGTGCAGTTGGCAACGTTCTCTTTCTCCCCCCTGCCAGATTGGTTGTCATTCTTACAGGGCTTCATCCCTCACTCCGACTTTTAGCCACCGCTTCCCTGACACGTGCTGCTGGACCTCGCCATCCCAGCCAGCAGGGAGCCCACAGGCAGCTCAGTGTGCCCTGGCTGCTGCACGATTTGGAGACCGGGGGTACTTTAGAGATCTTCTAGAACAAACCTGCACGTGTCATGGGTCAAGAATGTTGATGGGCCGAATTTGTGGCAGAGTAAGATCCCCCCTCAAAAAAGCTTGAACAAAACCCAAGGGAGTGGTCTCTTTGGGTTGCACTGCTGGCCTCCTTAGCCTGGAGAAGCCACATTTCCTCATGTACTTACCTGTCACTTCTCATCCATCCATCCTCCATGCATCTATATTCTTGGCACCAATGGTGACAATTGGAGTCAACCACTTCTGGGACCTTGTTTTCTTTTCTTTTCTTTTCTTTTCTTTTCTTTTCTTTTCTTTTCTTTTCTTTTCTTTTCTTTTCTTTTCTTTTCTTTTCTTCTTTTCTTTTCTTTCTTTTCTTTCTTTTCTTTTCTTTTTTTTCTTTCTTTTCTTTTCTTTTCCTTTCTTTTTTTCTTTTTCTTTCTTTCTTTTTTTTAATTTTATTTATTCATGAGAGACACACGGAGAGAGAGAGGCAGAGACACAGGCAGAGGGAGAAGCAGGCTCCATGCAGGGAGGCAGACGTGGGACTTGATCCCGGGACCCCAGGATCACACCCTGGGCCGAAGGCAGCTGCTCAACCACTGAGCCACCCAGGTGTCCCTGGGGCCTTGTTTTCTGAAAGATATGTTTTGGGTGGGCTCAGAGACTCCCACTCCCAGTCTGGACTCTTGTTTGACTTGAAGGAGTCCCGAAATACAAGATCTCCAATCAAATGTGCCCACAAATGTCTGAAGAAACATGATATCATGTATGCCATCTCCTGCTTATGAATGAGGAATGAGAATAGGAAACCAGATGTGATTTGGAAGTCACTTGGGATGCCATTTCCACCCATCAGGCTGACAAAGTTACGGAGTGTTGGTGAGGTTGTGGGACAATATGTCCTCACTTAACATTGTTGGTGGGGTTACAATTCGCTGCAAACTTTTCAAAGCACAGTTTTGTTAGATCTACCAAAATTTTGAATGGACATGTTCACTGACCCAGCTCTTCTTTTGTTAGAAACTTTCCGTCAAGATGTAATCTTAGAAGGACACCAAGAAATGGATACCAAGCCATTCTTTAGCATTGTCTCTAAGAATAAAAATTTTAAAACAACCTGAATGAACATCATGAGGGGACTGGTTAAATGAATTGCGGTATATCCACTCAATGCAATTCTCTCCAGATAATCATAGAATGAGAGAGATGCTGGTGATGTTATGCAAAGAGCTCGAACAATGATTATTTTGTTAGTGATTGAAAAAAATAAATAACAAAGACAAAAATAAAGTGGCAAACATCATAACAGTCTATCCGTCTCCGTGGAAGAGTGGATGAATGAACTAACCTCGGTTAGGACATCCGATGGAATGCCATGAAGCAACAGAAATGAATATCCCCAATTTATCTGCGTCAACATGGAAGAATGATTATAAATATGTTGGCTGAGGAAAAGCAAACTCTAAGAAGATACGTGCAGCATGATTCTGTTCGTGCAATATTAAATACATGTACATAAAACCACAATGTACTTTTTATGGCTATAAGACTATGTAGTAAAATTACAAAAAAAAAAAAAAAGAAAGAAAGAAAGAATCATACACACCAAACAGCAGGGTGGTGGGTGCTACGGTGGAGAGGATAGGATGGGACTTAGGGCTGTTATCTCTATCTCTGATGGTCTCTTTCCCAACCCCTCTCTCTTCTCTCCCTCCCTTCCTTGTCCTTCCCCCTTCCTCTCATCCTCCCCCCCCTTCCTCCCTCTCTTCCCCTTCTCCAGCCCTCCCTTCTTCCCTTTCTTCTTTCTTTCTTTTTTTTTTTTGGATCTGAAGCAAATAAAATAAGGCAAACATATCTTAAATCTGGATGGTACATACATGGATGTCTGTTATATTATTTTCTGCATGTTTAAAAAATTTTGCAGAAAGCCAAATATATTATGTTTCCCTTTTGAGGAAGCATATGTTAGTATAGATGCTGGTATCAGTGTAGGAAATTTTGTTTTCCTGGTGAGACACACAGGGAACTGTTAGTACAGTATAGATTTAGGGGGGGATGAAGAGTCAGGTTGGGGGAGGGAGGGAGAGAGAGGTTTTTGTATTTCACTTAATTCCCTTCTGGACTACTTGGAAATTTTAAAATATGTGCGTCTTATCCATCCATCCATCCATCCATCCATCCATCCATCCATCCATCCATCCACACCTGTACCGATACCTAACAAGGTATTAAATGGATGTTAGGAGCATAAGCTATTTTTGTTCTATTCTTTAAATCTCTCTAATCAAATAGGTAGCCAATGCTATTTAAACATCATAGTCATTTAGCATTGTTGTTTTACTAGAAATTTATAATTCTTTCCTGACAACTGGGCACTCTTGAGTTTTGGTGAAACTGGGTCCTGCTGACAGAGGAGATTTTGTTTGTTTGTGGGTTTGCAGTGGGTTTTCTGGACCTGTGGGTCCCCTGGAGATGGTGGACGCTGCCCCTGGTTCGGGGGGGACACTGAGTGATGCTTGGGGCCATGAGGGACGTGCCTCTGCTCCACCAGAACAACCGGAGGTCTTTCTCCGCCCAGCCCGGCCTGCCTGAGAACCTGGCCAGGGAGCCGCGCAAAGCAGGGTGCGGCCCACTTTCTCCAGCATCCGGTGACAGCCCCGGGCCTGTCTGTCCGTCTGTCGGTGGGGCAGGCTCTCTGGGCTCCAGCTCTCGGGGAATCAGCAGCACCCCCTTTGACTGTGTGTGTTCATGCGTCCCTTGTACAGAGGAGCCCATGTGGAAAGACAGCGAGCAGATACGTACAGCTGTTGTCACTTATGCTCCGGAGAACAATTCTAGGAATTAATGGCTTCTAATCCTGCAAATAAGGTAGACACAGGCGCCGTGTTAGAGTCCAAGCTGCCAGGCTCCAGTCAGTGCTCTTATTTCATAAATATGCTTATAAGGACACTCTGTAATCGCAGGGCAGGGGGAAGGGCCCCCATCGGGACCCTGCACGCCCCCGCCCGCAGCCCAGGCCCCGTGGCCTCCTGCACCTTCTCGGCCCAGAGAATAAATGAGGCCAATAAAATCTTTAAAACAAGTCCTTATGCGACAACATCAATAGATAGAGAAACTTATGAGGAGTCCTGATAGGAATTGCTCTGGATGGCTTGAAAAAAGAAGTATCAAGGATGGGACACTTAACTGTAACAATCTTTCATTTTAATAATAGCCTTTATGTACTACAATAAGAAGTATCAAAGTCCATTAAATATAATGGGCTGATCCTTCCAGGGACATGGAAGCAAATGAGTCATTCTTTGGGGGGAGCTTAGCACGCTCCGGCTTTTAACTTATCACTCTGCTCTTGGGGAGTGGAATTGAAGGACCGGGTGGGGCTGGTTTGTCTGGCTTTTTGTTCGGGTGTCCGGGGGTCAGCCTGGTGTGAGGGAGCCTTGGCGGGGAGGGGCTCTGGGTCACACCATGTGGGTGGGGGCGGGGATGAGACTGGCCAGGGAGAGAGGTCTTGGCCACAGCTGGGAGGACGGTTCCCACAGGCAGCCCCACGCCGGGAGGGACAAGGTGAGTGGAAATGGGAGAAGCTGGGTGACGGGAGGCAGGGCAGAGGGGACCAGGAGAACCAAAGGGCAAAGGGCAGGAAGAGCTCTACCCTGGGTTGCTATTGGGGCAGCGAGATGACCCCAGGATGGCCCAGGGCCGGAGCTCACGGAAAGCCGCAGCTGGGCTTTGGGTCACGGTCACCCTTCTTCCTCCGGGACACCCTCCTCTTTCAGATACCTCCGTTAGGATTTAGGAGAACTGCCCAGTCATTTATCCAGTGGCTGCCCTGCCACAAGGAGGACACTTGTCCCCTTGTGATGGAGAGTTCCCCATTCTTAGGGGTACCACCCAAGTCGGGACCCCAGAGACCACCTTTTATTTCTTATTCTAAGTTAGGAGTCAGTCTTCCCTCAATCCTGGCTCGTTCTTTCTTTCTTTCTTTCTTTCTTTCTTTCTTTCTTTCTTTCTTTCTTTCTTTCTTCTTTCTCTCTTCTTTCTTTCTTTCTTTCTTTCTTTCTTTCTTTCTTTCTTCTTTTTTCTTTCTTTCTTTCTTTCTTTTTCTTTCTTTCTTTCTTCTTTCTTTCTTTCTTTCTTTCTTTCTTTCTTTTTCTTTCTTTCTTTCTTTCTTCTTTCTTTCTCTCTCTCTCTTTCTTTCTTTCCAGATTTATTTATTTCTTTATTTATTCATTCATTCATTCATTCATTCATTCATGAGAGACACAGAGAGAAAGGCAGGGACACAGGCAGAGGAGACGCAGGCTCCCTGCAGGGAGCCCAATGTGGGACTCGATCCCAGGACCCTGGGATCACGACCTGAGCCGAAGGCAGACACTCAACCACTGAGCCCCTCAGGTGTCACAACCCTCAGGTGTCAACCCCGTGCCACAGGGCCCTGTCCTGCAGACTCCCTGTGAGCCTCGGAGTCCCTGTCCCAGCCCAAGCTCCTTCGTGGTGCCCTACAGCACGGTCACGGCAGCCCCTAGGCCCAGAGCAGCTCTGGGAGAGGCTGTTCTCTCTCCTTGCATCTACCTCCGGGGCCAGCAGCCGAGTCCGGGCTGCTGCAGAGCCGTGCCCGGGCCTGAGCTCTGGGGCAAGGCCATTGAGCTTTTACCCTGCTCCTCTGAGCAGCCTTGCCTCTTGGATCCTTGGTGGGGTCCTGTTGAATAGCCAGGAGAATGCGTCAGTGGTGAAGGGGGTCCTGGCAGGACGAGATGCTGCAATCAGGTGAGGTCAGCAAGGTCAGCAAAGTCTGATAAAGGGATGGTTTACAAAAGCAAAGGCAAGCATGGGATGGAGACACAGGCTGGGGGCAGCTGGGCTGGGGGCCCCTCCTGTAATCAGTCTGAAGGGGCAAGTGGTGGTGACGACCAGAACTGGTCCTCCAGGCTGTTGGCAGGACGTGGAGTCACTGCGGACTGCAGCCTATAGGTGCCTCTTGTCCAAACCCCACCTGAGCCAGTGGGCAAGGGGGTGGTCATCGGTGTGAGCCTCCACAGCACAGAGCAGGGGGTGCTTGGTGGAGCAGCTCTGGGGGAAAGGCTGGCAGAGAGGGGAAGGCAACTGGCCGGGTTCTACACCCCCAAGGCAACCATGCCCAGAATAGCTCTCCAAGGGCAGGAGCATGTCTCCCCTGAGGTCTTTGGTTGCCTCCAAAGTCCACTGGGCTTTGCGGATGAGGAGACAAGGTATGACGTGCCCAAACCCACCCATCCAGCCATTGACGGAGTGAGGATTCGAACCCAGTGTCCGCATGCCTAAGCACCGGCTACCTGCCTCAGCGCTGGCTGCCAGCTGCCTCCCCCAGGCCCCTGCGTCCGCCCTGCCCTTGTCTCCCCTCTGCTCATCTCCTGGCTCCTTCCCCACCCCGACGCCCTGAATCTTTCAAAGGCTTCTTTGCCTCTTCTCTAAGACATGATGGTTGGAGGATCGGAGAAAAACTTGAGAGGCCTGAGGATCAAAAAGACGATGATGGCTCCGTACCACCCTCCCATATGTAATTAATAACAAAAAGTAAATACATAAAATGAGGGTAAGAGATGTCAGGAAGTCTTGATTTATCCTCAGAGGTTGACTTTGATCATGCCGGAGGCAAATATCGAGGACAAAATTCTGTCCCAACAACTCTGTCCTCACTTTCTGGGTGTTCCCTCTAGCTGGTGCCCCGGTGCCTGCTGGGTCTGCTGTGGGGGGAGCCTCATCCTGGAAGGAGGCATGCGAGAGCCCCCCCACCCCTGCTGAGGAATCCCAGTGCGGTAATGGGAGATCCTCCCCTTTCCATGCTGTGAAGCTTGCCTCGGCCGGCCGAGGGAAAGAGGCCCTGGTGTGGGTCAAGGCCGGATGGGTCAGAAATTTGGGGGCAAATACCCAGAAATGGCAGAAAGGGGTTTTTCTGTACTCAGAACTTGTAGAAAACTTTTGGGGCCCATATACGATACCTAACATTTTGTGGCATCCACCCAGGAGTTATTGGGGATCTGGAATCACGCGGTGTGAGATGCGCAGGACTGAAGTCGTGAGAGGGTGTCTGAAGCCTCCTGTCACCCCCACATCAGTCCATCATTTTGCATATGGGAAGCAGCAGCTGAAATCACTCTCCTCCAGCCTGGCTCGTCTGGGTGGGGAGCCAGGCTGGCAGAGCTGCCCCAGGTCTGACACACAGGATTGTGCATGGCACCCAGGGATCCCACGGAAAATGGGTCAGCTTCATTGCTGCAGGGCTCAAAGGTGGCCGCTGTGCCCAGGGCATGTGCGGGGTGGGGGTACCATTGTGCCCTCACCTCTGCCCACACAGGGCAGGCCCCCTCTCTCCCTGAGGGCTTCGTGCCCTCCTGTGTGCAGTGGGATGTGATCGCTCACCAGACTCGGGCCAGGGCAGGGGTGGAGCGCGACCCGCTTCTGCTCTGGGCATCTTTGACCGCGATGGCCACGCCGGAGGTGCCTGGGAGAGCTGCTAAGGAATCGCAGAAGTAGAGAGTGCTTTGTGCCAGGACCCAGGAAAAGTGGGTTCCTTGTGGAGGGATATCTCAGGCCAGAGGCCAAGGGCTGGGTCCTGCAACAGCTTTCTGGGAGGAAAGAGGTTTGGGGAGACACTGCTCTGCTGTGCCCCGTGGTGGCATCTGGGCATCTGAGGCCTTCAGCAAGGCTCATGGCCTCCGGCCCTGGCCCTGGGCCTGACTCTGATTTGATCAGCACAGAAAGAACTGAGTCCACGAGAGAACAAAGTCAAATCCACAAGGCTGATTTTCCTTCATCAGAGGAATGTCTCAAGTGAAAAGGGATTCTTTAGTGTGTGTGCCCGAGTGTGCGCACAGGTGCATGTGCTGGGGTGTGTGTGTGTGTGCATACATGTGTGTGTGTATAAGCGAGGGGAGTGTACACAGAGGGGTGAATGGTTCAGAATGTGGTTCATTGTTCTTGTCCTCGCAGTAAGGTTTACAAAAATGAATAGACTTCATCATTAGAGCAGTTTTAGATTTACAAATAGAACAGGAAGTACAGGGCGCCTGCGCACCCTCTCTGCACCCCCGCCCCACTTTCTCCTATGGTAGAGCACTTTTCCAGGGGGAACAAGGCCGGCTGTACCTGGAGGAGGGAGATCTTTGGTGAGGACTCTTAATGCAAGCAGACCCCTCCTAGCACCCACACATTTCTGTCTTAGAGTTGAGATTGAGTAGAGGGCCCAGCACCTGAGAGCATGACGGAGTGAGGATTCGAACCCAGTGTCCGCATGCCTAAGCACCAGCTACCTGCCTCAGCGCTGGCTGCCAGCTGCCTCCCCCAGGCCCCTGCGTCTGCCCTGCCCTTGTCTCCCCTCTGCTCACTCGACAAGAGCACGTGCACCTGAACATCCTCTCGGCCCAGGTGTGGGTGGTGGGCACTGGGGCCGAGCCTGTGAACAGCCTCAGGACCCCACCCTCACCCAGCTCACACTGAGTCAAGGATGTGCCCATGGAGGAGCACAGAAATGCCCCAGACTTGGAGATCCGATCCGGGTGGTAGAGCAGGGGAAGCAAGCTGCCTGTGTCTGACATGAGACTCGAGAGAAGTCAAGGAGCCAGGGTTTGCAGGGTTTCTGGGCCACTGGGATGTGTGGGACATGGGAAGGGGGCATCCGAATGCAGGACCTTAGACAAATGGGTGACGGCGCCATTCATCAAGGCAGAGGGCAGGGAGCGCAGGGGAGTGCAGGTGAGCAGGCTTGTAGCGAAAGGGTTGCATTCAGTTTCAGGACATGTGTCTGAGGGACCTGTTAGGCCTGTGAGTCCCAGAGGCACTTGGCACCTGAATTTGAGGTCAGTAAAGGGTCTCTCTATTCAGTTTTTTTATTTGGAAGGCATTATTGTGTCTATGTCCAGCAGGAAAAAGGAAGCCCCCTGGCAGGTGTGTGTTGGACAGAATGAGGCTGGATTCTGGGAAGCACCACCACACAAGGGGCAGGAGGATGATGGAAGTCAGTGGGTGAGCCTTGAATCTGCAGTGGCAAGGGTCATTTTAGTAGTTCCAGAAAGAGCCTGGGGGTCACAAGAGCATGGAAACACCAGGTTCTGACCCGACCAAGAAAGACCACAGTCCATCAGCCTCAGAGGCGAGCAGTACCAGTCAGCAAAATGCCCATGGATGAAATAGGATGGAGCATCTTCTACGACGCACCTACCAAGAATTGGCCTGAGCGCCTCTTGGGAAGAAAAAAGACAGGAGTAAGAGAAGGGTGAGAATCAGAAGGACTGAGAAGTTGGCCAAGGGAGGCCAATTATACCGATAAGAACTGATTGATTCATAATTGTGCAAGGCCCTCCCTGCGCTTCTGAACAAGGTGGCTTAGAATTAAAGAGATCAATCGATCAATCAATCAATAGGTGATAAAGTGGTATCTATAGATCTGAATGTGAGTACTTTTGTAACAGTTCCCCATTTATTGAGAGGTTGACTACCTCACCCGCTGGCACTTTAGCTTTATAAAACCAAGATCTCTACTAATGCTTTGCCAAGAGCACCTACCACAGCGACGGGCACGTGGGGTGCACAGTAATGATTATGGAAAAAGTAAGCCTGGTGACAAAGAGTTATCCAGGTTTGGCTTGCAGATTTCTTTCCTTTCTTGGGAAATCCCATCCCCCATGAAGTCTCCCACTTTCTTCGCAAACGGTTCTAAACGTTACAGAATTCATCTCCATTTTGAGCCCTAACTGGAGCTGTTATGACTTTTATCGGGTTTGGTTCATCACAGCAATGATGGAAAACTCTAGTTTTCCTTCTGGTGTTTCTTTGGCTCTCAGATTCATCCTTTAAATCTTTACCCAGAGTGGCTTACTCATCAGAGTCAGGATAAAGTCCCCAAAGATGAAATCCCCAGATATCAGGGCACCTGGATGGCTCAGCGGTTGAGCATCTGCCTTTGGCTCAGGTCGTGATCCCGGAGTCCTGGGATCGAGTCCTGCATTGGCTCCCTTCGAGGAGCTTGCTTGTCCCTCTGCCTGTGTCTCTGCCTCTCTCTCTCTCTGTGTCTCTCATGAGTAAATACATAAAATCTTAAAAAAGAAAAGAAAAAAAAAGCAAAGAAAAAAAAAAGAAGAGAAAAGAAAAGAAAGAAAAAAATCCCCAGATGTGGTCCCAACAGGCATATCTATCTTCCTTCCTGGGCTCACCCAGCCCTATCCAGGTGGAGTACACCAAAAGCTGAATTAGGGGACAGAAGGACAGAAATGACATTCCATTTAAAGGCATGTGGGAATGAGCTAAGGGATAGGAAGGCCACCAGACTGAGGTCCCAGAGCTGGAGAATTCTCCGATGGAAGAAGCCCAGGCTCCTTTTTAAGAGGTTTTTCATTTTAATAAGGACTGGCCTTGCCACAGGGTCTCAAAGCAGAACCCTTGCACGCACTCTCCGCTCTCCAAAAATAAGATCAGGTCTCTGAGAAATGTGTTCAGCGCCAGCATGGATCCCACTGCCCAGTGACCCATTATAGTTTTTTACTGAGCACATATTTTCCCCCCAGAAGAGGCCTCAGACTCATAGGGATGGAAGAGAAGTCAGTTGCCACCCGCATCATGTCTACAGATCTACTTGGCCTGAGTTTGTTCATTTGTTTTAAAGATTTTATTTATTTATTTATTTATTTATTTATTTATTTATTTATTCATTCATTCATTCGTGAGAGACATACAGAGAGAAGCAGAGGGGAAGCAGGCTTCCTGCGGGGAGCCCGATGCCGGACTCGATCCCAGGACCCCAGGATCCCTCCTTGAGCCGAAGGCAGATGCTCAACCGTTGAGCCACCCAAGTGGCCCTGCTAGGCCTGAGTCTGAAATAATTGCCTGACTTGCCGTGGATGGGGCAGCTCACCCCAGCCTCTGACCTCATCTGCTCCCATCTCCTCTGCAGCCATTGGATGCTAGAACCTTCCTGGTCCCTGGAAGCCTGCTCAGGCCTCTGCTCACACCCACAGACAGTGTCTTATTCATCTTCGTGTCTCCAGTCCCTGGTGTGAGTAGCGCGTCTAACAGGTGCTCAGGAGATGTCCACGCAAAGGACAAGTGAGAGGGAGGGAGGGAGACCACTGTTGGGGCCACGACAAGATGAATGCGGTGAAGGCAGGGTCTTCTGCTTCCTTAAACCCAGCAGGGGGCTTCAGAACATGTCAGGTCTCAATATCTGCTTTCTGAAAAATCAAATGAATCCCGGGGAGCTCGGGTGCAGCCAGCCTCCCTCTCCTTTTCATCATGGCACGCTCCCGCCTTCACAACAGAGGGGCCTTCTTTTCCAAGTTGTCACCTTCCTTCTCCAAGACCGGGCGGAAAGCCGCTCCTTGGGAATCGTGTTGGAGGAGGCTGTGCCCCGCTGAGCATCCCATGGGGCAGGTTGGAAGCTGTCCCCTCTCAGCTGCTTGTGCACACGACCTGGCTGGGGCTTTTGTCCCTGGTCTTTGTGTCAGTGGGGGCTCCTGACAGGTGCAGCCTGCGTTTGGCAGAGTTCACAATGGCTGTGGCGCAGGCAGGGCCGTCTCAGGACCAGTGGTGACATAGCACGGAGGGACGACATTTCACGGGGTGTGCGTGTGTGTGTGTGTGTGGGGGGGTGCGCTTTCCCCAGTGAACACCGCAGGTGGCCATGCCTGCACTCGCCAGGTCCAGGCCCGAGACAGTGCAGGTGGACCCCAGTGGCTTGAAATCTATGTTGGCTTGTCACTTAATTGACAATAGAAGGGATTTATGAACTTCCCCCCCCACAAATTGCCACTGCTTAACATAACTACCAGCCATTGGGTATAGCTGGCATGGGGAGGTGACCATGATTGCTCATGTACGAACGGCATCTGTAAGCAGGCCCTGGATGTGACGGAGTGGGGTGAGGGTGTGTGCACGCTTCCCGTTCTTTGTGAGATACCTTTTATTTTCCTCCTTTAGTTTTCTGGTCATTTGTTCACCAAAATATTAATATAGTCATCAAAACCTCAAATTACCCAGGAAAGGGAGGTGAGTGGTCAGGATGTGGTGGGGACGGGGCGTCGCCCTGGGGGGAGGGTGCTCAGTGGGGGCGGGGGCTGCTGTGACTGTCTGTGGGTGGCAAGTGGCAGGTGTTGACCAACAGCCCACTGAGCGGATGAATGACAGTCGAGGACAAGCTACATACACAGCATCCTCCACCCTCCACTGAGAATTCTGTTTTGAATGTGGTCTTCTAGTCACTTATGTTGAATTGGGGCATCCTGTTTCCCTTTTAACACGATTGTATCATAAAACTTTATTCCCAACCTTACATTCTAGAAATCTTTACGTAGGCCTTGGTGCCATGATAACTGTTGTTATTGGTGACGCTATAATATTCTATGAGGAGGAAGTGACATTAGGCAAATATTTCTGGATTTGGCAGGGTTTAGAATCTCTTCAATTCTCAGCAAATTGTAAAATGAACAGTCTGGTGCATGCAACTTTTTATCTCAGGAGAACTTTTCATTTTGAAGAGTTTTCGTTTTCTTAGGGTACAGAAGTGAGCTTGGATACATACTCCAAACTTCCTTCCAAAAGGGCATTTTGACTTGACCTTGACCTTGACAACTGTCTTCGCAACATCCGACCAACACTGGATGCCTTCAAATATCCTATCAATACATTGTTTAAAACATAGTCAAGGGCAGCCTGGGTGGCTCAGCGATTTAGCGCCGCCTTTAGCCCAGGGCCTGATCCTGGAGACCAGGGATCGAGTCCCACGTCGGGCTCCCCGCATGGAGCCTGCTTCTCCCTCTGCCTGTGTCTCTGCCTCTCTCTCTCTCTCTCTGTGTCTCTCATGAATAAATAAATAAAATCTTTAAAAAAACATAGTCAAATATACTAAGAATTGTTGAGGAGGATGCTTAAAATAGGTGAATTTTGTGATAGGTGTAAATTGTATCTCGATAAAGCAACGGCTAAGAAAATGTTGTAGGAAAAAAAAGGCTGTCTTTCCTAAGTGCCTGTGTAGGTGGAAATATTTCAGAGTTAGACGTGACCCTGGGTTTGATGTCTCTGCAGAAGGAGCACGAGGGAGGGCCCGGGAGGGCGGCTGGGTCCTCGGGACAGCAGAGCCAGGGGCTGGGCCTCCAGCAGTGTCATTGATGAGCTCTGGGCATTTACCAGGTGGCGCACAGACCCCTATGCACTTGAGATACGTACGTGAACAAGATAGACGTGATCTCTGCCCTTGAAGGGGCTGCAATTCAGCGAACAAAGAATGTGTTCACCAATGGCCCTTCTTCCCAATTAAATGTGTAAGCCCCTTGAAGGCAGGGACAAAGAGATCCAACCACTCTTCTGCCTGCCTCCATGGATTCACCTGCTTTCCAGGTATCTACAGTCGCCTCGTAAAGTACCTCCAAACTTAGTGCTTAAAACAACTAAGGAACTGCTTTATTTTATTAAGATTTATCTATTTATTTGAGATAAAGTGGGGAGGGGCAGAGGGAAAGGGAGAGAGAATCTCAAGTGGTTTCCCGCTGAGCACAGGCTCGATCTCACAACCCTGAGATCATGACCCGAGCTGAAATCAAGAGTTGGACGCTTAACCGACGGAGTCACCCAGGAGCCCCACAAATGCTATATTTTATCTCATGATTCTGTGGGTCAGGAATGTGGTCAGGGCTCAGCTGGGCAGTTGGTCTGCTTGGTGAGGTGCTCCTTGGGGTCCCCCGGTGGCCCTCAGCTGATGGGTAGGCTGGCTTGGAGGGTCTAAGCACCTGACACATCAAGGCGGGTGGATGGAAGGCTGGGCTAGATAGGCCCCCATCGGTCCCCCTCCGAGTGGGCTCGGACTTGTCACCTGGCAGCTCTGGGTCCAGGGGAGGAGACGTGGAAGCTGCTGGTCTCCTAAGGCTGGGCCCGGACGCCAGCTCAGCTGTCAGAGAGCCTGCTTGGACTCAAGGGGAGCAGATGCAGAACCCGCCTGTCCGTGGCAGGAAAGACCAAGAATTTGTCAGCATCTTCAATCCGCCACCAGCTGGGCTTGGTGCTTGCAGCTCCTCGGCGTCACCAACGAGGATCAGGTGTTCGGTCCGGGGGCTCCTCATCTCTCTACATGGGGACCCCGCTGCCTAAGCCATCGTTCAGAAGTAAGAAGGACATGGAGTAAACAATAAAAACTGTCCTCCAGCCCTTCCTCTGCTCCTTCCCCCGTTTCCCCTGCCGCGGGTCACTAAGTGTGGGTGCGTATCCCCCGCCACGAGCACTCACAAGTGCATGTATACGCTTATAATTTAAAACAAATATCATGATTCTATGCTTACTGTTCTGTAACTTGCGTTTTTCCACTTAATGTATCAAGGTCTAAAATGACCTTTTAAAAATAGATCGTTAGAGAAGAATTAAGAGTAAACCTAGCGCTTGGGTGCACCCGGCCACGGGGCTGCATCCGGAACAGCCTGGTGGGAGTCCCGCGCAGCCTGACCTGGGGAACTTCTGAACCCGACTAGCCGCGGGGCCTCAGTCCTGCCTGCACCCCTGACGGCTCCACGCAGGTTTATGTCCTTCGGGAAACGTGCAGTGCTCCTCTCCTCGTGCAAGCTCAGCAGGTGCTTCTGCTGGGACTCACAGCATGTGTTCCAGCCACTTGCCGCTGTGTGACTTCAGTTGTCCTGACTCCTCTGTCCCTGCTTCTCAGTTTTCTCATCTGCAAAAAGGGGCTAAGAACCCTTTCCCTGCCTCCCTCGGAGGCTTTGGAGGGAGAACAAATGGGACAAGTGGCCGGGCAGTGGGTCTGGAAAGAGCAAGGTACTGGGGTAGCGTTTGCAGAGTGTCCCTCTTGCCCAAAGCCCCAGATGAGGTGGGAATGGGGATGGGAGGCTGAGGACGACCTGCAACCAAGTTAGAACAAGGGTGAGATTGAAAGGAGTCCTGAGGATGGGCTTCGTTTAAGGAAAGGCAAACACGTGAGATGCCACCCATTTCTTCAGGGGCCCACAGGGTGGTGGTCATGATAATAGGCTCACGAGGGCTATGGTTGACAGATTGTTTATTCGGGGTCAGCCCTGTCACTTGTTGCTGAGTGGCACTGCAATCCTATAAGCCAAGGGGTATGTCTGCCCACTTCCCTGATGAAAACACTGAGGCTCAGAGGGTGGGAGCTCTTGCTGGGGGTCTCTGAACTGGGATGTGGTCCTTCTGACGTCCCAAACCTTGGATATTCCACTTCATCAGCTATTAAGAGCCCAAAGACCTCTGCGCTATTAGTCTTCAGTGACTATTTGTGCCCCTCTAGAGCAACAGGAAGGAGGGGATTTCTCAAAGCAGCCTGATACCACCGAGCATGTATGCCCTGTATCAGGAGAAAACTCCTACAACCCTCACTCTGCTTCACAACAAGCATAATGAGCTTGATGCAGAGCCGATCTCTCTTCCCATCCTACGATCTGATCTCTGGGATGGCAGATGAGGGCCACATAGGCTGGTGGACGTTGTGCTTCCTCGCCTGTGCCCATCTTTTTCCCTGGGCACTGTCTCTGGCTCCTTCAATGAGCCTGCAGATTTCTCCCCAGGCCTGGGGCGAGGTTGGGGTTTGTGCCCCATGGGCCCCTCTCCCGGAGCTGCTGATCGTGTTTTATACGTGGTGAGTGCCCTGACCTCCCTACCCTAACAGGCCCTAGGCCTGAGAAGAGGTCCTGGAAGCCCGGCTGAGGGCAGAGGAGCAGGGACTGGCCACCAGCCATGGGAAACGGGTGCAGGCAGCCTCTGGTCCACATCAGGGTGCGGAAGCGGAAATCTGAAGTCAGACAGGCCTGTTTCAGGTTGACTAGCATGGTGATCGCGAACAGGGACTGACCCTTCTGAAGCCTCGGTGCAAATTTACTGTTGAGGGGGATCAAGATGGTGCCCCCGAAGGTAAAGATTTGGTGTCTTCATGGCCCCAAGGTGTGAGGATGAGCCAGGCATGAAGACAGGTGCAGCACAGCAGCAGATCAAGAAGGATGGCACCAGACCAGGCTTTTCTCCGATCCCATGGAGAAGGAGCCCGAGGAAGCTTCAAAAAATTTTCAGGTGGGGGCGCCTGGCTGGCTCAGTCAGTAGAGCACGCTACTCTTGATCTTGGAGTTATAAATTCGAGCCCCATGGTGGATGTAGAGATTACTTAAAAATATAATCTTAAAAACATTTTCATCTAGGGGCATCTGGGGGGGCTCAGTGGTTGAGCATCTGCCTTTGGCTCAGGTCGTGATCCCGGGGTCCTGGGATCAAATCCTACATTGGGTTCCCTGCAAGGAGCCTGCTTCTCCCTCTGCCTCTCTCTCTCTCTCTGTTACTCATGAATAAATTAAAATTTTTTTTCATCTAATAATGAGAAGAGCTAGTATCCATTAAGTCCGTCTACTATGAGGCAGGCTCTTTCTAAGTTCTTCACATGGGTTGAGACTATGGAGTTGGCTAAAATGGTAACCACTGTTTTGCTAACAGAGAATCTGGGGTACAATGCGGGTAAGAGACTTACAACCAGGCCCGGGGCGTGGGTCCTGCCCAGCTCTCCTGCTCTCCCAACCCCTGCCTCACGGGTCTTCTTCCCACCTGTGCTCCTGGTCAGCTCTCATGCAAATACTACTCACAGACACCTGCCATACCCATTGGGTTTGTGGTGCATCCGGGAAGGGGCGCTCGGGGAAGGTCTCTCTGAAGAGCTTCATTTGAGTGGAGACCTGAATGAACCTGAGAAAGAAAGATGGGCCAATATCTGCAGAAAGCGCTGTGCTGACAGAGCGGCACATGCAAAGGCCCTGAAGTAGGAGACGCCGCGTGATTTGCTGTGGTAGGCTGCGTAACGGCTCTCGGACACGTCCACATCCTCATCCCTGGAACTTGGGGATATTACCTAATGTGGCAAAAGGAAACGTTGCGGATGTGGTTCAGTTAAGGCTCTCGAGACGGGGAGATGGTGCCGAATTATCAGCTGCGTCCTAAATGTTATCATGATGTCGTTGTAGAGGGAGATTTGGCACACAGAGGAGGAGACGTGAGGACAGAATAAGTGGTTGTAGTGATATGGGGCAAGGATCACGACCAAAGAAATGACCGTGGCCTCTAGAAGCCAGTCAAGGAGACGGATTCTCCCTGCAGAGCCTCGGGAGGAGCCAGCCCTGCCAGCACCTTGACATCAGCCCAGGGAAACAAATTTTGGCCTCTGGTCTCCAGAACCCCAAGGGAGTACATTTGTGTTGCTTGAAGCCACCAGGTGTGTGGCAATTGGTTACAGCAGCCACAGGAAACGGATCCCCATGCCCAAGGCCACAGGGAGCTCCGGACTTTTTAACAGACTCTTGTGGCTCCACCTCTCGATCTCAGCTTTGGTGACGCCCTTGGAGCGAAGGCAGTGTCCTGTCCAGCTGGGAGGCCCTGCTCCACCTTACAGGTTGTTCAGTGTTGAAATTCTTCCCTGCTGTCCAGAGGACAGGTACTGTGGTCCTTGGTGCTCCGGCTGCGCCCAAACCCTGCTCCGGGGGTCTCTTGACTCATCAAGTCACTCAGGGGTTAACGGCCGATGGAGGAGGGAGGGTGTCCAGTGGGGGCTTGGGGACCAGCTGTAGCATCGCTGGCAGGGGTTCATTCTGACTGGTCGGTGTCCTGCTCTGCCAGTGGCTAAATATTTTGGAGTTTCGGGTACCACCCCTGGGTTAAGGCATCTTTTGCAGAGAGCCTCTTCCCTGCTTTTCCCACCAGGCCCAGAGCAGACAGGGGCAGCTCTCACGGGGCCCCAAGCGGCTCTGGTCCTCCGCCCAGAGCCAGAGGACGCACCGCCTGCCCCCTTGGGGGAGCTGACGCTTGAGATGGTTCCACGAGTCAATCAAATGCTGCGAGTTTCAGTCCCCTTGAAAACAGGACCAAAATGAATCAGATGTTTGTCAAGTAGAAGAAGGTTACGGAGGAGGAAACAGTGGAAAGTTTTGTGATCTTTTCATTTTAAGGCGAACGTTGCAAACTGATTTTTTAAAAAGTCTACCAAAAAAAAAAAAAAAAAAGCCCTCATCTGCAGTATTTCCTCCAAATCACAGGCATACAAATTAAGAAATACTTTTTAGGGGACGCCAGGGTGGCTCAGACGGTGGAGCATCTGCCTTTGGCTCAGGTCATGATCCTGGAGTTCTGGAATCAAGCCCCACATCGGGCTCCCTGCTCATGGGGAGCCTGCTTCTCCCTCTGCCCCTCACCTCATTTGTGTTCCCTCTCTCTCCTGCTCTCTTCCAAATAAATAAATAAAATCTTTTTAAAAATACTTAAAAAAAAAGAGATTTATTTATTTATTTATTTATTTTAGAAAGGGAGAGCATGCGAGCTGGGGTGGGGAGGGACAAAGGGAGAGCGAGAGAGAGAATCCTCAAGCAGACCCCATGCTGAGCACGGAGCCCAATGTGGGGGACCCTGAGGACCAAGACCTGCCTGAAATCAAGAGTCAGATGTGCTACTGACTGAGCCAGCTAGGCGCCCCAAGAAATGCTTTTTAAAAATCAAACAAATGGCTCCTTTATTGTTTTTTGGTTGTTGCTTCCAGCAGCGTTGATGAGGTTTTTTTTTTGGTGAATTCCTCACTCACTTGCAGAGCTGGGTTCTTGCTGGTCTTGGGAACAGCATCTTTGGTTTCTCCTTCCAGAAATTTCCCACTCCCTCCTGGGCCCCGATTATTCCGTCAGGGCTAAGCTCCCAGCATCTGGCACAGGGCCTGGTGCACAGTGGGGGCCCCACATGGGTTTGATGGATGAATGAATGAATGAATTCCCACTCTTTAGCAATCCAGTTATCCAACAAAGTGTTTGCTGAGCGTCTGCTTTGTTCCAGGTGCCCTTGAACAAATATTTTTAATCAATAGATATTTAATGGGTACGAATGTGTGCCGGCAACCCAGAGCCCACGTTAGCAGCAGGCTAATTGCCCCTTTTCAGGGGTGTCTTCTCCTTACCTTCTTCCCAATTGGATCATAAATACCTATATCTACAGCCCACCCCATTGCTCAGCTCAGGGTCCCGTGACACAACGACCTGTTTTTTTCCTTAAGTGCCAAAGTGGTTTTCTAAGTGGACACGTGGATCTTGTCCCTTCTGCGTTTAAGTTCTCTGTCTTCTCTTCACCCCGTCTCCCCTTCGCACCTGCTCGGAGCCCCAGGAGCCAACCTGAGCGAGTGTCTTTGTGAACTTCACCAAGCGCTGCTGTCCTGTCCTCTGGTCCTGCTGGGTCTGGTGGTGGGAGCCCTCGAGGAGACCAGGGGAGGGGAGGGCTTCGTGTCTGGTTGCCTCGCAGGTGGGGCAGGCTTGTCACGCCCTCCGAAGGTCACAGTTTACCGATGGCCTCTTTGGCGATCTCTCTGCCCCAGGTTCCAGAAACACGTCCTCCATCGCCCCTTTGAGAATTTGCTCCTGTGGCAGAGCCCCGAGTCCCGCCATCATCCTGTCCTGTTGGCTTCTCTGCTGACGCTTTTCTAAGGAGTCTATTGATCAAATTCTTTTCAAGTTCATTGATTTGCTACCTGTTTCCTGCTGTGACCAGTGAGGATACCAAACCCTTCTAGTGGCTCAGGTCAGAGGGTAGCTCCTTTCTACTCTCCAAGAGTAGGGAAGGCCATGACCTCACCCCTGCCTGTCCTTCCAGCTTTACCCCTTGTGTCCTGCTCCCACAGCTCACCTCCCTCTTCATCTCCCCTCTCTTCCTCCCTTCCCTCCTGCCTCCTCAGGAGCTTCCTGAGACAAAGTGAAACTGGTCCCCCTATGTGGAGGTCAGGGAAAGATCCAAGCAAAGAGCCAGCCACTCCAGATTGGGGGGTGGGGGCGGCAGGTGTAACGAATGAGGGAATTCGTGGGGCTTGTCTTGGGTCTCGGGCAAGACCTGAACATCTCTGCACCTGCCCACCAATCTCCAAGGCTTATGTGGAGGCCTTCATTGGGTTCCGTCACATATACTGTCCAGATGGTCTCAATACCGCCTTTCCATCTCAAGGCTATGTCCTTGGAGCAGATTCTGGGAGCAGGAAGGCAAGCAGGACATGCGTTCCAAGGACGAGGGGAGGGGGTGAGGGCCCCCCGATGGTCCAGATCCAGCTTGCAAGTGAACAGGCATTCATATCCTCTCGATGAGGATACCTCCCCCAACATTCATTTACCCAGCAAATGTTTAGGGAATCTGACTGTGAGCCCATCATTGTTCTAGGACCGACCATCGGACAACGGCTGAGCCGAGCAAGGTCTCTGACTTCTGGGGTCCCGACCCCCAGCTCTGACCGCTTGCATCTCTGTTTCCAGGTGCTGCACTGTCTTGCCTCCCCTCACCCCTGCACTGTCCTACCTTTGACTGAACCCACCCCACTTCTCCAACTTCTCCATTGAAAATCTCTCTCTCCGTCCATGAAGCCACCTGACTCTCCTGGTGGAAAGGCCCCAGTCTCCCCTTGGAGGGCCCAGAGGAGCCTCTGTTCTCTCTTGCATGCTGAGTGGTTTACAGGTTTCTCTGACCCCAATGTGACTCCTACGGGCAGGAGGCACATCTGGCATTTCTTGGAGACCCCCGTGCCCGCAGGGCCTGGCGTCTCCAAGTGCTCAGCGGAGATTTGTGGAATCAAGGAATGAAATATTAATACTATGAATGTATAGAGGGCTCCATGTAGCATTCGCTGACCCTCACTGCAGCTGCCTGAGGAAGGCAGGGCAAGGCTTTGATCCCTGTGTTCAGGAGGGAGCACGCAGTTCAAGGGAAGGCCTGCATTTCACCTGCTTGGTAAGAGGCAGATCAGAGGCGTGAATTCAGGCCCCTAAGAACAATTGCTGTGTGTTTTTGTATTTCAGCTTCCAGCAGAGGCCTCCTGATTAAAATACAACACGCACTAAGACAGGCTCGTAATTGATGGGAACCGAAAAACGTGTATTTTGTAAAGATTGCAAGAGCGATGCTGCGATACCCGATTCAAACAGTTTAGGGGTGGGGAGTGTATCGGGTCCCTAGGGTGGCCATGAGGACGTAGCACCCTGTGCCCGCCGCAGACAGCAGACACGTATTGTCCACGGCTTTGGAGGCTGCGCGCCCGGGATCAGGGTGTTGACAGAGAGCTCTCCCTCTGAAGGCTCCGGGGAAGGATTGTTCCAGGCCTCCTTCCCAGCTTCTGGTGATTTCCTGGCTGGTGACAGTTTGTGATCTTCACGTGGTATTCTCTCCATGTGCGTGCGTCTTTTATAAGGACAAATCTCCCCTTTTATCAGGACCGCGGTCACCTTGGAGGAGGGCCCACCCTGCTCTGCTATGACTCCTCCTAACTTAACTCATTGCATCCCTAACAACTTTCCTTCCGAATAAGGTCACTTTCTGGGATCCTG
This sequence comes from Canis lupus dingo, assembly GCF_003254725.2. Lineage (NCBI taxonomy): Eukaryota > Metazoa > Chordata > Mammalia > Carnivora > Canidae > Canis > Canis lupus. The sequence continues at coordinate 65,812,280 of NC_064250.1, forward strand.
GGGGCTAGGATGCCAACACACGAATTTATAAGGGACACAGTTCTACCTGTAAGACACAGTGAGAAGCATAACAGAAGGAGCTTCCTCGACTCCCTACTTGCCAACCCCAGTGTGAAACGATGGCTGTTTGTACCCTGGAGGCCAGGATTCTAGACTTTTCTATG